>NW_027463779.1:0-69253 GCF_050947455.1 Rhinoderma darwinii | reverse complement strand
GCACTACCTGGTTAGCATCACGCTGGTTGCACCTCTGAGCCAGGTCTTGGACCTGTAGGGAGAGACCCTGCATTTGCTGAGCCAGGGTCTCAAGGGGGTCCATAGTTGTGTAGGAACCAAGGTAGAAAAGGTATATGGGCCGGTGATTATGTAATGTCGGGGAAGGGAGACAGACAGGTGAGCCCTAATCTACCAGCCACTCAGTCCCTGCCTACTTGCATGGCCCGTCCTAGGCGACGGCGTACAACTGGGCGACGGTCCCTACGCTCAATATGTGCACGACAGACAAACATCCAGGGGTACACAGAAGCTAAGGGAAATGGGGCAGTTGCCCATGGCAACACCGTGAGCAACAAGAGTAGTGAACGAGCCGAGTCAAACCAGGAGTGTACAAGGTACCAAACTGTAAAGGATCTGCCAGACACAACTTCTGTGTCGACGCCTGTGGGTAATCAGTCTGCACCTGCTCCTATGTCTGTGAGACTGACTCCATCTTCCACCACTCAGGATGGCAGGCTTAGGAGTGGGAGAGCCTATCACAGCCTGGCCAGACGGAGCTAGCTCCCGCCCACTGTCTATTTATACCTGCCTTTCCTGTCCCTCCTTTGCCTGTGATTCTGCTCTGCTTGTTTCCTGGCTCTGCTGCTGCTGCTTGAACTACTGATCCTCTTCTTGTTATTGACCTTGGCTTACTGACCACTCTCCTGCTCAGCGTTTTGCATCTCGTGCACTCCTGCTTTGACTCGGCTCGTTCACTTCTCTCGTTGCTCACGGTGTCTCCGTGGGCAGCTGCTCCGTTTCCCTAGCTTCTGTGTACCCTTGTCTGTTTGTCTGTCGTGCACTTACTGAGCGTAGGGACTGTCGCCCAGTTGTACCCCGTTGCCTAGGACGGGTCGTTGCAAGTAGGCAGGGACTGAGTGGCGGGTAGATTAGGGCTCACCTGTCTGTCTCCCTACCCCGTCATTACACAAACACAGAGCAGGAGCTGAGTCAGTAAAGCCAGGGTCAATATGAAGCAGAGGTCAATAGTAATAGCAGGAACAGCAGAGCCAGGAAACAAGAGAGAATCACAGGCAAAGGACAAGCAGCAAATGAAGGTATAAATAAGGGCGGGAGCTAGAACCGTCTGGCCAGGCTGTGATAGGTTCTCCCACTCCTCAGCCTACCAGCCTGAGTGGTAGCAGATCAAGTCACTCTATCAGACCTAGGAACAGATGCAGACTGATTAACCACGGGCGTCGACACAAGCTGTGTCTGGCAGATCCTTTACAACAAGACTCTTGATACTATGTGTACCATTGACTACCAGACTCTGGACACTATATATACAACTGACCATCAGACTCTGGAAACTATATGTATCACTGACCACCAGACTATGGATGCTATATGTATAACTGATCACCAGACTCTGGATGCTATATGTATCACTGACCACCAGACTCTGGATGTGATATGTATCACTGACCACAAGACTCTGAACACTATATATATATATATATATATATATATATATATATATACCATTGACACCAGACTCTGGATACCATATATACCACTGACCACCAGACTCTGGAAACTATATGTACCACTGACCACGAGACTCTGGATACTATATGGACCACGAACCACCAGACTCTGTATACTGTATATATCACTGATCACAAGACTCTGGATACTATATGTACCGCTGACCATCAGACTCTGGATACTATGACGCTGGATACTATATGTACCACTGACCAACAGACTCTGGTGGTTCGTGGTCCATATAGTATCCAGAGTCTGTTGGTCAGTGGTACATATAGTATCCAGAGTCATAGTATCCAGAGTCTGATGGTCAACGGTACATATAGTATCCAGAGTCTTGTAATCCGTGATATATACAGTATACAGAGTCTGGTGGTTCGTGGTCCATATAGTATCCAGAGTCTGGTGGTCAGTGGTATATATAGTATCCAGAGTCTGTTGGTCAGTGGTACATATGGTATCCAGAGTCATAGTATCCAGAGTCTATTGGTCAGTGGTACATATAGTATCCAGAGTCATAGTATCCAGAGTCTGATGGTCAGCGGTACATATAGTATCCATAGTCTTGTGGTCAGTGATATATACAGTATACAGAGTCTTGTGGTTCGTGGTCCATATAGTATCCAGACTTTGTATACTGTATATACCACTGACCACCAGACTCTGGATATTATATGTACCTCTGACCACCAGACTGTGGATACTTTATGTACCACTGGCCACCAGACTTTGGATACTATATGTACCACTGACTATTGGAAACCACATGTAAGTAGATTGGGGTTAGTTCACCAGCACTGGATGAGGGTAAATTCTCTATCGGAGGCGGCTGTATGACAATAGAGACTAGTGATGAGGCCGGTCAGAGTTTGTGTTTAGTCAGTATTTACGTTAGTCGGCAGAGTCACAGGTGGAGTGAAACGCGTGGGGCGATGGGGGTGATGGACAGCACATTGAGTGGCGTCATCCTCATGTTCCATTGGTGTTGGTGCTGCAGGTTTCTTCCAGTGACATAACATATATGATCCCCGTATGGTAAGTTCTTTCTTACGTTTTTTCCTATATGACATTTTATGGCCTGTCACATATAGACACATAAAGGTGAGGTAACCAACAGGGCCACGGGCGTAACTAGGAAAGACTGGGCCCCATAGCAAACTTTTGACTGGGGCCCCCCCTCCCCTGGGTGTCACACAACCCCCCCCCCCTTGTAGATAGTGCCTTTTTTACAAACCCCCCTTTTGATAACGCCATACAGCCCCCCTGTAGATAACGCCATACAGCCCCCTTTGTAGATATCTACAGAGGGGGCTGTATGGCGCTATCTACAGAGGGGGCTGTATGGCGTTATCTACGGGGGGCTGTATGGCGTTATCTACGGGCGGACTGTATGGCGTTCCCTACAGGGGGGGGTGTATGGCGTTCCCTACAGGGGGGGGACTGTATGGCATTCCCTACAGGGGGGGACTGTATGGCGTTCCCTACAGGGGGGGCTGTATGGCACTATCTACAGGGGGAGGCTGTATGGCGCTATCTACAGAGGGGCTGTATGGTGCTATCTATAGGGGGGCTGTATGGCGTTATCTACAGGGGGACTGTATGGCATTATCTACGGGGGGGCTGTATGGCGTTCCCTACAGAGGGGGCTGTCTGGCGTTATCTACAGGGGGGACTGTATGGTGTTACCTACATGGAGTCTGTATGGCTTTCCCTACAGGGGGGGGTCTGTAGGGAACACCATACAGCCTTCCCTGTAGGGAACGCCATACAGCCCCCCTGTAGGGAACGCCATACAGCGTCCCCCCTGTAGGGAACGCCATACAACGTCCCCCCCTGTAGGGAACGCCCTACAGCGTCGTCTCCCCTGTAGGGAACGCCATACAGCGTCGTCCCCCCGGTAGGGAATACCATATTGCGTCCTCCCTTAGGGAACGCCATACAGCCCCCCCCCTGTAGGGAACGCTAGACAGCCCCCCCCCTGTAGGGAACGCCATACAGCGTCTCCCCCCTGTAGGGAACGCCATACAGCGTCCCCCCTCCTAAAAAAATGCGACCTACAGTGTGTCCTAATAAAAGACATGTATCCCCTATCCACAGCAGCGATAGGGAGAACGGGGGACTGAAAGTCCCCCTGAAGTTCTCCATGACTAACCTCTGACTTCCCGCGTCTGCGCAGCTCACTAAAAATTAAAGGAGCGCTTGTCACGCATGCGCACAAGCGGGACCGGTGCTCCATTCATTTCTCCGGAACTGCTGACACAGACCCCGGAAGTCCGAGGTTTGTGATGGAGAACTTCAGGGGACTTTCAGTCCCCCGTTATCCCTATCGCTGCCAGCGATCACGCATGTATCCCCTATCCTGTGGATATCCTGTGGCTAGGGGATACATGTCTTTTGTTTAATGGCAGAGCGGGGAGATACCTCCCTGCTCTGCCGTACTGTTCAGTGGCGTCTCGCTGTAGCAGCCATAGCGGCTGCTAGCGGAGCCTCCGGCCATGGTGGGGGCCCGTGCCGGCGGGCGACACGGGCCCCCTCATGCCACGGGCCCCGTAGCAGCCACTACTGCTGCTACGGCGGAAGTTACGCCACTGACCAGGGCCGTATTTACCATTAGATACCTGCGGGCACCAGATCACTGTAGTACTACCGATAATGAATCCTCTTCCTGTGTGTTTTCCGATTTTATGTAACTAAAGCTTAATCGCTGTATAAATGAAAAGTTCTACAACTTCCTAATCTACTTTATGTTTCTTAGCTGAGAGCAGGACTAGCGATGTACAGGTTCACTGCATCTGAATGTAAGCAAGAGTGTCCTCATTCACTGACAGCAAACAGATCTTGAAAATGGTGAGTAATTGAAACATAAATGATATTATAAAGTTGTAGAACTTCTCATGTATACAGGAATAAAGTATTTATTATACGGGGGCATGGCTGTAAATATGCCCCCGGATATGACGACTCCTTGTATAGACCAGTCCTATTGGATCTCTCGGTGTGGACGTCTCTGCAGGGGATTTTTCTTCTTCATGAATGTTGATCTCTGGTGTGAAGGATCTGGTAACAGGAGCATCCATGAGGTGAGGGCCCTGACTGTAGGGGGCAGCATTGTAGCCGATCCTCCATCCCCCACTGTGCCCCATTCAGTGTATCCCGTTTAGATAATCCTCCACAATCTAAATAGCCTGTACTTCAGCTCTCTCCTGCACTGATACATTGTAACAAACTCTCACTTATCATTATATAACCATTAAAGCTGTTTTCTGGTTTGGAAAACCCATTTTCAAATGCCCTATTAGGGAATTTTGGGGTAATAGTGTGGGTTCCCCCGTTCAGGACCCTGATTAATTATCCAGAATGGAGAGGGGCAACAAACATCATCTCCTGCTCAGGAGGACCATCACATCCATGTATTACATGCCCAGCCCGGTGATTATAGAACTGTGTAATACTTTACTTCCCCTTTAGAGATGCTGTAGGGAAATTAAACTCTTGCAGCAAGTTCCCCCACAGATTACTGGACCCCTCTAGCAAAACGGTATTGTAAAAACCGGACAACCCCTGTAAGGCTCTGTTCACACCACATTTGGGCTTTAAATCTGACATATACCTTTAAAGTGTAGCTAAACGTTTGACAAACTTCTGACATGTCATAGTGACATAGTGACACGTCAGAAGATTGGATTGGTGGGGGTCCGAGCACTGAGACCCCCACCAATCACTAGAATGAAGCAGCTGAAGCCCCCGTGTGAGCGCTCAGTCGCTTCGTGTTTGTTCGGCTTTTTCCAGAAATAAATGTATCGGTGAACGGACTCAATAGAAAGTCTATGAGCCGATACATTTTTCCGGAAAAAGCCGAACAGACAGGAAGCGGCTGAGCGCTCACACGAGACCTTCAGCTGCTTCGTTCTAGTGATTGGTGGGGGTCTCAGAGCTCGCACAACATTTACTACACAGAAGTCCAATGGGAATAAAGACAAGCACAAAGATGTAGGGGGTAAAAGGAAAGTTTTATTTACAGATAAGGGAAGGTTATATTTTATTATTAGGAGATTATTCTAGAAGTATTAAGACTACTATTATTATATACTGTGTATATGTATGTGTCATCTATTTATCTATTATACTAAACCTATCTAAAGGCCGTGGTGATCCAGAGGAAGGCGAAAACCCCCTGTGAGGAATGAGCCAATTGTCCTCATATTAGGGGGGAAAATTCCTTCCTGACCCCAAATATGGCGATCAGAATAATCCCAGGATCAAAGGCTGAAGTGTAACATGTGTAATATGGGGAAAGACTAGGGGAAAATTATTCATTTATTTATTATTATTTTTAATGAACTGCTGTATTTATTTATGTGTAAACTATAAATTGTATTAAATTAAGATTTATTTTTAATTATTTTCTATATTTATATTATGTTACTTATGTGTGTTACTACTTATTACTCTATCATCCTAAACCTATTTAAGGCCGTGTTGATCCAGAGGAAGGCGAAAACCCCCTTTGAGGAATGAGCCAATTGTCCTCATATTAAGGGGGGAAAATTCCTTCCTGACCCCAAATATGGCGATCAGAATAATCCCAGGATCAAAGGCTAAAGTCTAATCTAAATGTACTATGTGTCTATATGCGGGTGTCTATACTTATCATGTAGTGTGGTGTCTATACTTATTATATAGTGGGGTGATGTGGGTGATGTGAGTGATGTGGGTGATGTGGGTGCATTACTTACCTGGCCTGTGCTGAGGTGAGATCAGGTATAATGGCCGCTCCGGCCCCAGGACTACAACATGCGGCTATTATTCCTGATCTCCCCAGATGGAAACTAAGCACAGGCCGCTCCTGGGGGGTGTAGAGGATCTTCAGGCTGGAGTGATGTCAGATGCCTGCCTGGGATTGGAGGATGGCAAGTCAAGGCTCTGGTGCAGCAGCAAGATGGCAGAGGTGTGGCATGAAGATGGTAAGGAGAGAGATGATGGTCTGGGCAGCCGAGGTGACATACAGCAGCAGAGACTTGAGGCGCGGGTCAGGAGGCATGAAGTTCTGGGCCCTTGTCCTGAGATCTTATCGGGTCCAGCTTGGTGACATGAAGCTGAACCCGGCCAAGGGGTGAAGGGCTTTGTTATTCTCTGGCCACTTCAGATGTTGGTTCTCCAGAACGGGCACAAATGGTGTAAATGGTGGCTGTGCCCTCCTCTCCTGCAGTTCCTCCCAGCCGATGGTGGAGAAGAATGGATGCTCTCTGATGTTCCCGCACACACCGAGGCGCCTCTTAGAATTTTTACGGACCAGTCTCTTGGTCAGATGTTTCACGTCAGGATTAAGCCAAGTTGGAAATTTAGGCTTCGCGGTGGTGATGGCTTTGATAGCCATTTGCCTGACGGGGCCGTTGTAAAATGGGGAGCGTCCTGCTGCCATCCTGGACACCACAATCCCCAGGCTCCACCAGTCAACTGCGGAGCCGTATTTTTTTCTAAGAAGCACCTCGGGGGCCATGTAATGCAACGTTCCCGACACTCCACGGATCTTATTGGAGGCGGTGACGCCATCTTGGGCCAATCCCAGGTCGATGATACGGACGTGGCCATCTGCATCCAACATTATATTCTCCGGCTTTAGATCTCTGCAAAGAAATAAGACGAGAGAATGACAAATCCGCCCAGTGATCCAGGAGACGGGGGATGGGTCATTGCACCACCAAGCAGAATAGCCATTCAGGAGTGTAGGAAAGCTGGGTGCACTGTTTCCAGCATGTAAAGGAGAATGAAAGAAGGGGGAAGTTCTGCTTACCGGTGGACGATGTTGTGTCCATGGAGGAACTGGAGGCCACATATCATCTCTGCTGTGTAGAATCTGATGGGGAGAACAGAGTGGAGTCTCAATGTCATGAAATCTTCCTCTATCAATTCCCTAATATCATGTTATGATGGAGTGTGTGCGGTCTCTAGCAGAGAGGAGGCGCTGATTATGGCAGCCTGTATTCTGCATTCTCTGTATTATCCTTCATCTGACCTCCCCCCTCACCTTTTCTTCTTTCCACCCCCCTCAGTCTCCTGATTATTTACTCGCCTTACGTTGCCGATGTTCAAGCAGCCGCACATCCTGATCAAAGCCTCCAGGCTGCCACCGGACAGATACTCCGTGATAAAAAATGCCCGCTCCTCAGATTGATGTGCGGCATAGAGGTGGCATAGGAACGGGCAGTGTCTGGCCGCTAGGAGTATCCGCCGCTCTCTCATAATTTCGTCCGTATTGTCCCGTTTGGTGATCATTTTTACGGCCATGTAGGTGTTTCGGCCGGGGACTGATGCCAGGACCACCTGAGGAAAACAAATGGAGATTCCTCATGAGAAGAAGAAGGAACAGAGGTGGACAGAGAGGTGGGTCAGTCGAGTAGTGCCCAGGACTCTACAGCAGAACAAAGCTGAGCTCCCAGCATAATGCAGTGTCTGCTGTTGGGCCCTGTATGGAGAGGTCTTCACGCCTAACCCACATTTGACATAATTATCTTAGTTGGTGGGGGTAGTAAGGAGCAGGATCATACGCTATAATAGCGACCGTGGCATCTAAACAGTTAAATAGAGGTAAGCTCCCGCTGTCACCCCATAACCCCTACCCGCAACGCGATCACAGTGTGTAGATAGTTGTCATGGCAGCCAGGGGGCCTAATGAAGACCCCAAGGTCTGCCAACTTGGTCCTCCTACTAAGCTTAATAGGGGGAGGCTAAAAGAACAATTCAAGCGATACATAAATATTGCAGTCAAAATAAAGAAATAAACTTTTTTCTATTTCGTTTTGTTTAGCTCCTCGAAAAATGGAATAAAAAGTTAAAAAGTGATTAAAAGTTTTATGTAACCCGAAATAGCACCAATAAACAGTACAGCTCGCCCCACAAAAAACAAGTCCTCACACCGCCCCATCAACAGAAAAATAAAAAAAATTCGGGGTTTCAGAATATGGAGACACAACAAATTAATGTTTTTACAAATTGTTTTTATTGGATAAAAAGTATAAAAAATAAACCAATATAATTTTGGTATCCCCGTTATTGTACTGACCCGCAGAATAAAGGTAACGTGTCATTTTTACCACTTAGTTAACACCATAAAAGCCAAATTATTAAACCAATGGAGGAATTGCTGTTTTTTTTTTTTTTGCTATTTCACCTAAAAAAAAACAGCCTTTTACAATGTTCCCAGTAAATGATATGGAACATTGAATGGAGCCATTAAAAACGACAACTCGTGCCCCCAAAAATCAAAATCTCTCATATGTCGACAGAAAAATACTAAAATGAAAAACTAAAGTAGTGGTTATGGGGGCAGGAATACTTCTGGATGTCCTATTAGGCATCCCATAGGAGAACACTACACCCATCATCCATCCAGCATAACATGGTGACAACAGAGAACAATTGATGGAGATAAAAGGTCAACTTTAGGTTTACCACCCTATAAAATGAAATATTTCGATATTATACTCACTTTGCCAAAGCTGCCCCTACCCAGGACCTGGTGGATGGTGAAGCGGCTGATGGTAAGCCTGGCATAGGGGCTGGATGTTCCAGGGTCTTGGCTGCTCCCAGGTCTTGGCTCCTCATCCTCCAATCCTCTGTCCTTGGCTCCTCTCCTCTTCTTCTTGAATCCGGTGACGCTGTCCTCCTCCCTCTTCCTCTTCTCCTCTTCTCTCTTCTCGCCGTCTTCTCCATGTCCATTGGACGCCATTTTCACCAATATCTTCCTACCTGTAGACTTCAGTCCGATCGCTGCCGTCGACAGTTGAAAGTAAACGGCAGTTGGTCGTGTGCAGGTCACGTGATGTCAGAGGTCATGGAATCCTCAGGTGGCACCTGCCTGGCAGTAACCTGCTCTGCCATGTCTGATGTGGGCATCATGAGTGCCAGTCTAGTGTCCAGAGCTGTGTTTCCCAACCAGGGTTTCTTATGGCCTGGTCAGGGGTCTGCAGAACACAGTAGCAATACATGCCACTCCTACAGTAGAGATAAACAACGGTTATTTGCTCAGGTTATTGGCAAAACCCTTTTCATCCACAATATAGAATCTGGGTTTATATTTAGGGGTCTGTATTTATTTAGGGGTCCGGTCTGGGGTCTGTATTTATTTAGGGGTCTGGTTTGGAGTCTGTATTTATTTAGGGGTTCCGTATGGGGTCTGTATTTATTTAGGGGTCTAGTCTGGGGTCTGTATTTATTTAGGGGACTGGTCTGTGGTCTTCATTGATTTAGGGGTCTGGTCTGGGGTCTGTATTTATTTAGGGGTCTGCTCTGGGGTCTGCATTTATTTAGGGGTCTAGTCTGGGGTCTGTATTTATTTAGGGGTCTGGTCTGGGGTCTGTATTTATTTAGGGGTCTGGTTTGGAGTCTGTATTCATTTAGGGGTCTAGTCTGGGGTCTGTATTTATTTAGGGGTCCAGTCTGGGGTGTGTATTTATTTAGGGGTCCGGTCTGGGGTCTGAATTTATTTAGGTGTCTGGTCTGGGGTTTGTAAATATTTAGGGGTCGGGTCTGGGGTCTGTAATTATTTAGGGGTCTGGTCTGTGGTCTCCATTGATTTAGTGCTCTGCTCTGGGGTCTATTTATTTAGGGGTCTGGTTTGGAGTCTGTATTCATTTAGGGGTCTAGTCTGGGGTCTGTATTTATTTAGGAGTCCAGTCTGGGGTGTGTATTTATTTAGGGGTCCGGTCTGGGGTCTGAATTTATTTAGGTGTCTGGTCTGGGGTTTGTAAATATTTAGGGGTCGGGTCTGGGGTCTGTAATTATTTAGGGGTCTGGTCTGTGGTCTCCATTGATTTAGTGCTCTGCTCTGGGGTCTATTTATTTAGGGGTCTGGTTTGGAGTCTGTATTCATTTAGGGGTCTAGTCTGGGGTCTGTATTTATTTAGGGGTCCAGTCTGGGGTGTGTATTTATTTAGGGGTCCGGTCTGGGGTCTGAATTTATTTAGGTGTCTGGTCTGGGGTTTGTAAATATTTAGGGGTCGGGTCTGGGGTCTGTAATTATTTAGGGGTCTGGTCTGTGGTCTCCATTGATTTAGTGCTCTGCTCTGGGGTCTATTTATTTAGGGGTCTGGTTTGGAGTCTGTATTCATTTAGGGGTCTAGTCTGGGGTTTGTATTTATTTAGCGGTCCGGTCTGGGGTCTGAATCTATTTAGGTGTCTGGTCTGGGGTCTGTATTTATTTAGGGGTCTGGTCTGGGGTCTGTATTCTTTTAGGGGTCTAGTCTGGGGTCTGTATTCTTTTAGGGGTCTAGTCTGGGGTCTGTATTCTTTTAGGGGTCTAGTCTGGGGTCTGTATTTATTTAGGGGTCCAGTCTGTGGTCTGTATTTTTTTAGGGGTCCAGTCTGAGGTCTGTGTGATTTAAGGGTCCGGTCTGTAGTCTGAATTCATTTAGGGGTCTCTTCTGGGGTCTGTAATTATTTAGTGGTCTGGTCTGTGGTCTGCATTGTTTTAGGGGTCTGTAATTATTTAGGGGTCTGGTCTGTGGTCTGCATTGATTTAAGGGTCTGGTCTGGGGTCTGTATTTATTTAGGGGTCCAGTCTGGGGTCTGCATTTATTTAGGGGTCTAGCTCGGGGTCTGTATTTATTTAGGGGTCCACTCTGGGGTCTGTATTTTATTAGGGGTCCGGTCTGTAGTCTGAATTCATTTAGGGGTCTGGTCTGGGGTCTGTATTTATTTAGGGGTCCAGTCTGGGGTCTGCATTTATTTAGGGGTCTAGCTCGGGGTCTGTATTTATTTAGGGGTCCACTCTGGGGTCTGTATTTTATTAGGGGTCCGGTCTGTAGTCTGAATTCATTTAGGGGTCTGGTCTGGGGTCTGTAATTATTTAGTGGTCTGGTCTGTGGTCTGCATTGTTTTAGGGTTACCAGTACTATATTTTCTTACGACTATATTTCTTGTCGTCTTTGGACATACTTGGCCCCAATCGGCCCTGATTGCTTATTATTCTTGATCATCCACTGACTTCAATCTATCTGAGATATGGTACTGCTGTACATCTGCGATTCTTACTTACTTTTTGCTCTTACATAGATATCGCTTCCATTACCAGTACTATATTTTATTACGACTATATTTTTGTCATCTTTGGACATACTTGGCCCTAATCAGCCCTGATTTCAATTGAATATCACTTCTCGATCTTATCATATGCATGTTTCACTTCTGCTGTTATAACGTAACATGTACACAGTGACATTATACTCTTACCCGGTTTTTCACTGATTTTGACGTCTTTTGTTGTGTGACTCATCCCCTGTTCTACTTTTTAATTGTCTCATGTATGTAATTGAATAAAAATTTGTATATTTTTTCAAATATCGTGTGCTGAAGTCGATCATATTTTCTTGGTTTAATCTCATGTAAATTGTTGATCGATGCACCAAGTATATCTTGGTTTTCACTCAGGATTCAATATAGTGCATGTAATATAGTCAGCAACGATGCTTTACAGTTTATTACCTATTACCTCTTTGAGCACTATTTTTTATTGAATTCTGTCTGTTGGTATTCTATCGGATTGTTTTAGGGGTCTGTAATTATTTAGGGGTCCGGTCTGGGGCCTGTATTTATTTAGTGGTCTGGTCTGGGGTCTGTATGTATTTAGGGGTCTGGTCTGGGGTCTGTATTTATTTAGGGGTCTGGTCTGGGGTCTGTATTTATTTAGAGGTCTGGTCTGGGGTCTGTATTTATTTAGGGGTCCGGTCTAGCATCTGTATTTATTTAGGAGTCTGGTCTGGGGTCTGTATTTATTTAGGGGTCTGGTCTGGGGTCTGCATTTATTTAGTGGTCTGGTCTGGGGTCTGTATTTATTTAGGGGTCTGGTCTGGGGTCTGTATTTATTTAGAGGTCTGGTCTGGGGTCTGTATTTATTTAGGGGTCCGGTCTAGCGTCTGTATTTATTTAGGAGTCTGGTCTGGGGTCTGTATTTATTTAGGGGTCTGGTCTGGGGTCTGTAATTATTTAGGGGTCTGGTCTGGGGTCTGTATTTATTTAGGGGTCTGGTCTGGGGTCTGCATTTATTTAGGGGTCTGGTCTGGGTCTGTATTTATTTAGGGGTCTAGTCTTGGGTCTGTATTTATTTAGGGGTCTAGTCTTGGATCTGTATTTATTTAGGGGTCTGGTCTGTGGTCTGTATTTATTTAGGGAACTGGTCTGGGGTCTGTATTTATTTAGGGGTCTAGTCTTGGGTCTATATTTATTTAGGGGTCCGTTCTGGAGGACTAATCAGTCTCTAGAACAATATTTAAGGTGTTTTATCTCTGACTGTCAATATGATTGGGTCTCCTTCATTTCCCTCGCCAAATTTTCCCTTAATAACCGGGTCAGTCACTCATCAGAGGTCTCCCCATTTTTCTGTAATTTTGGGTTTAATCCACGGTTCTCCTCTGTTTCACCTGGTGGTTCCAACAATCCCGAGGTAGATCTCGTTCATCGGGAACTGTCCACAGTCTGGGCCCAGGTTCAGAAGAAACTAGAGGCGTCCCAGAGCATACAAAAGCAAAGCACCACACACTTTTCAAAAAAGTGCCAAAGGCAGCGTAAACTGACCAAAAACGTTCCCGCAAATTGCGACTTTTGGGACTTTTCTATCCCAGATAAGCGGCTTAGCAAGGTTAATAAATTCTCCTCTAAGGCTACAGACAGTAATACAATATTTTAATGCAAGGATGTGTACACTCAGTGTCTGACTGAGGTACCTTGGACCTACCAAAGGAAATAATTCTTGGGGGTCTACACTTCCACTATATAGAAATAATGTGAACACTCTTAATTGTGTACTAAAAACGTGTGTAGTAAAACAAAGACCAATATTCCCACCATATAGTGACAGATATCAGTCCTACACAGGCATTCTGCAGACCATATACACTACCGTTCAAAAGTTTAGGGTCACTTAGAAATTTCCTTATTTTTGAAAGAAAAGCACAGTTTTTTTCAATGAAGATAACATTAAATTAATCAGAAATACACTCTATACATTGTTAATGTGGTAAATGACTATTCTAGCTGCAAACATCTGGTTTTTAATGCAATATCTACATAGGTGTATAGAGGCCCATTTCCAGCAACCATCACTCCAGTGTTCTAATGGTGCATTGTGTTTGCTAACTGTGTTAGAAGGCTAATGGATGATTAGAAAACACTTGAAAACCCTTGTGCAATTATGTTAGCACCGCTGTAAACAGTTTTGCTGTTTAGAGGAGCCATAAAACTGACCTTCCTTTGAGCTAGTTGAGAATCTGGAGCATCACATTTGTGGGTTCGATTAAACTCTCAAAATGGCTAGAAAAATAGAGCTTTCATGTGAAACTCGACAGTCTATTCTTGTTCTTAGAAATGAAGGCTATTCCATGCGAGAAATTGCCAAGAAACTGCAGATTTCCTACAACGGTGTGTACTACTCCCTTCAGAGGACAGCACAAACAGGCTCTAACCAGAGTAGAAAGAGAAGTGGGAGGCCCCGCTGCACAACTGAGCAACAAGACAAGTACATTAGAGTCTCTAGTTTGAGAAATAGACGCCTCACGGGCCCTCAACTGGCAGCTTCATTAAATAGTACCCGCAAAACGCCAGTGTCAACGTCTACAGTGAAGAGGTGACTCCGGGATGCTGGCCTTCAGGGCAGAGTGGCAAAGAAAAAGCCTTATCTGAGACTGGCTAATAAAAGGAAAAGATTAATATGGGCAAAAGCACACAGACATTGGACAGAGGAAGATTGGAAAAAAGTGTTATGGACAGACGAATCGAAGTTTGAGGTGTTTGGATCACACAGAAGAACATTTGTGAGACGCATGACTTGCCTAAGTAGAGTCGTGTGTTATTGAACCTTCTACTTATCCTTTCTTTTATCACCCCTACCTCTAAGAAAAGACACGTGACAACCGAGGTTGAATGTGAAATGGCCACAGAATTCGGATAACTAATTAGGAATCCAACCAGAGAATTCCTCCTATAATTCACATGACCCAACATGGGTCAGTATCATAAATAACAATTAACATTAACATTAATCCGAGCAGGGGAAGTCCTTGAAGCCATTTTTAGAAATGTTTTACCTCGAGTTAGCCATCTGCAACCACCACCAACAATTTACCTCCAGCCGTAAACCAGCTCGGAGGCACCGCTCACCTCTGCAGATGGCTCCAACCACCAGAAGACCACTTGAAAGGGATAATACCCTATGAAGTCTTCAAACCATGTACCTTTTTTGGGGGACGCATACCCCCAATGCGACCCCCCCACCATTTCGTACTGATCAACCTCAAGGACTCCCCCCGCCACAGCGAAACAGGCCTTGACCACCTTAAGCCTGTGAGTTCCGCCACACCACCAACGCCCTTTCAATTCCTTCTGCTAGTGCCAGGCTCCACAAATCAATCCCAACCTTGGTCAGATGCACCCCATCACTCCTCCAGTAATTACCTACTCCTGACTCCAAATCCCTGTGCCGCACACAAATGCCCCCATTCTTGGCCACAAAACGGGACACTGCCCGATTCACTTTTATGCGAGCCTTATTAATCCACCGACCTAGCCAGCCGCCAATGCTTCCTTGGAACTATGTCCGACCAAACTATCACTAGGCCGGGATAAGATGCCCACAAACACAACATATCATGTTTGATATCCCACACCAACTCCCGAAAAGGGCGAACCCCCAAATCATTTCCCCCCACGTGCAATACCAGGACTTCCGGAACCTTATCCAGCCGAGAGTATGTCTGAAACTCTGCTAAAACCCGTCTCCACAACATACCTCTAAATCCCAGCCAATGCAAAACCGCGTCCTGCTGCGGAATGCGCAGCTGACGGCCGTCAGGGCGGACGTCCGCCCTCAAGGCCCCTCAATGCATGTAAAAGTGTCCTAACAACCACACAAGGCACGGGAGCTGATCTGAAACGAAAAAATACAGCACACACACTTTTAACAACAAATAACAACATGACTCATAACAAATGAGGGCGCACGTAGGACCTAAACCTGTTGGACTCCCAACGGCCAATGTGCCGCACCCCCTCGTCGTCCAACCCCCAGCGCCCCGCTTCGGTTGCTGCGCCAATCCTAAAGGAGTGAGATCAGTAAGGGCCTGCAGCGACTCCGACCGCCACCAAGCATTTCTTAAATACTGCGCCAAATTGATATCTGGACAAAAATGACCCATTCTCGTGACGTAGCAACGGCAACACGGGCGACCCCACCTGTGGTTTAAAAGCATGCATACAGGCGACCGGACACATCGCCGATCCCGGGAGGGCAAACAAAGCTATGCGCTTTCCTCTGCCCGTTTGATCAGTTTTTGACCGCCGCAACCACAACTCGAGTCTATCCCCATATAGACCCACCTCCTCCAGTCTCAACCCCCCTGCCCGCTTGGTACTAGGTGAAACCAGCTTGCCAATTCGAAGTGCGCCAAAAAACGCTAAGGAAAATGCTAACTGAAATAACTCAACCTCGGACGAAGAACGACAGACAGACACTAGCGATATGCCCAAAGAACCGAGGAGAGCAAAAGACACGGGCTGTCTACGATCTGCTTCGACCCTACCTCGACGCAGACCCTTTAAAGCTTGTCCTACTAAAAATTCCTTAGACACATCCCGAAAACCCTGCAACTTAAAACCAAAAGCCAGTGCAGAAACGAAACGATTGACCTTAGCCAGGGAAAACCCCGCCTCCCAAGCGTCCCCCAACCAATACAAAAGTGCCACCAACCTGTCTTGATCCGGGCTGACGTTACCCAACTCTCTTACCCACTCCTCCCACTGCTTCCAACAAGCAGAATAAGCACTCCATGTCGTACGTGCCAATGACCTTTCAACCAATCGTTCTACGGGACCGAAACCAGATCCCAGAGATGTTCCGGACAAGCCAAACCGAGGTGCTCCGCTCCCGGTGCCAATTGACGAAATCGATCCCACTGCGAGCGAGAAAGAGCATCAGCGATACAATTCCGTACCCCCGGCACATGCACCGCGACCACCCACGCGTTCAACGACAAGCACACCAAAACTAAATGTCGCAACAATTGAACTACTGAAGGAGAGGATGCGGTGATGTTATTAATGGCCAGCACCACCTCCATGTTGTCGCAGTAAAAACTGACCTTCTTGTCCCTGAGCCTTTGTCCCCCCAAATGGTTGCCGCAACCACGATAGGGAACAGCTCGAGCAGGGCCAGATTCCGCGTGTGTCCGCTGGACACCCAGCTAGCCGGCCAGTTACCTGCACACCAAGGACCACCCCCGTACGCACCAAAACCACCTGCCCCAGCCGCATCCGTAAAAAAATTGAAATCACTCGTATCCTGCGCTGGAGCCATCCATAGAGAGCAACCATTATACTGACCAAGAAAATCATCCCAAAACTGAAGATCAGCCCGATGCTCCTCCCTGAGCCGCACAAAATGATGTGGCGCCCGAACCCCCGCCGTTGCTGCCGCCAAACGTCTACTAAAAACTCTCCCCATCGGCATAATCCGGCAAGCGAAATTCAACTTCCCCAGCAGAGACTGGAGATCGCGCAACGTCATCTTCTTCAACCTACAAGCCCGCCGTACCTCCTGACTCAATGACCTTAATTTATCCACAGGAAGTCGACACTCCATTGCCACCGAATCAATTTCAATTCCCAAAAAACAAATGGTAGAGACCGGGCCCTCAGTCTTTTCCGGCGCCAAGGGAATCCCAAAATCCTTCGCAACCTTCTGCAATGAATGCAGCAAATTACCGCAAATAGGCGAACCCCCCGGGCCGACGCACAAAAAATCATCCAGGTAATGTATCAAAGAGTCAACCCCGGCTACGCCCTTCGTCACCCATTCCACGAAGCTACTAAATGCCTCGAAATATGCGCAAGAAAGGGAACACCCCATAGGAAGATACCTATCCACATAAAAAGCCCCATTCCAAAAACAACCCAACAGCCGTTGGCTCTCTGGATGAACCGGCAACAACCGGAAAGCCGCCTCAATGTCGGTTTTTGCTAACAACGCGCCGGGCCCCGCTGCGCGAACTAGCCCCACCGCCTTGTCAAATGATGTGTACACTACAGAGAACAACTCATGATCAATCCCATCATTCACCGACGAACCCTTGGGAAAGGATAAATGCTGAATTAAACGAAATTTTTGGGGCTCCCGCTTTGGCACAATACCCAATGGGGACACCACTAAATCATTTATTGGCGGATCAACAAACGGCCCCGCCATGCGCCCCAACGAAACTTCTTTTAACAGTTTTTCCGACACGATCTCGGCATGCAAGTAAGCCGACTTAAGATTGCGCCGCGCAGGGCCGCCATCAGGAATTTCAGGGCCCCCTACAGCTACATTTTCTGGGCCCCCCTACCGTGGCACCGCCTGTTAACGGTACTCCGTCCAGTACTATATCATGGTACCCAGGGTCGCCATCAGGGGGGGTATTATGGGTACTGATGTGAGAGGCCCGGCCAAACCTAATTGAAAGGGGGGCCCGGCAAACTGCCGCGACTTGCCTTTGGTAGAAAAAAACCTGGCCCCTGCAATGGGGCCCGTTTTTTTCACCAAAAGAATGTCATGAGCTGCGGGCCCCCCTTTCAATTAGGTTTGGCCGGGCCTCTCACATCAGTACCCCTAATACCCCCCCTGATGGCGGCCCTGGGTAGCATGCGGGCCGTCAAACACCGCCGCCCGTGCGACCGATCACGCGCACCCGCAAACTCCCGCGCATGCGCACCGGCGACCGCCTGGAACCGCGCACCGAATTTTGAGGCAGATTTTGACCTGCCCACACTATCTTGCCGCGTTTTTTGCCTGCGGCGATTGAGGACAGCAGACAGAAAACGCAGCGAAAAATGCATTTTCTGCCTCCCATTGATTTCGATGGCAGGTCAGAGGCAGAACCGCGGCAAGAAAGGATGTGCTGCTTTTTCTTTTTTCCGCGACTGGCTCCCATTGATTTCAGATTAAATCAATGGGAGGCGGTTTTGGAAGTTTTTTGGTGCTGATTCTGACGCAGTGTCCGAGTCAATATCAAGGCCCAAAAACTCTGAACTGGGCCTTATTGTTAGGGCTTATTCAGACGAACGTGTAATACGTCCGTGAAACGTGTGTGATTTTCACGCGCCTTGCACGGACCTATGTTACTCTATGGTGCCGTGCGGACTGTCAGTGATTTTCACGCAGCGCGAGTCCGCTGCGTAAAACTCACGACATGTCCGATATTTGTGCATTGTTCGCGCATCACGCACCCATTGAAGTCAATGGGTGCGTGAAAATCACGCCCAGCACTTCCGCAGCCGTATAAACTATGAATGAAAACAGAAAAGCACCACGTGCTACAAACATACAAACAGAGTGTCATAATGATGGCGGCTGCGCGAAAATCACGCAGCCACGCATCATACGCTGCTGCCACACGGAGCTGTTATGGACCTTTTGCAAGCGCAAAACGCCACGTTTTTGCGCGCGCAAAAAGCACACGCTTGTGTAAATCCGGCCTTAGGGTAGGAACACACTAGGCATGAACACTGCGGATTTTATGCAACACATTTGATTGTGGAAAATCCGCAGCGTATTACAGTCGCAGCAGAGAGGATGAGATATGAACAAATCTCATCCACACGCTGCAAAAATAATGGACCTGCAGTGTGGCTTTTTGGCTTTTTAAGTCGCAGTCAATGTATTCTGTGGGATCGCCGCTCCTCTGTTGCAGAAATGCTGCGGTTCTGCCGCAAAAATCACAAATGAGAAAAAAAAAAAAAAGGCACTTTTTTAAATTTATAAAAAATGTTTAGACTTGCCCCGGCCGTAGTCCTGGTGACGCGATCCTCTATTCTTAGCGCAGCCCGGCCTCCTGTCATGACGTTTCATCCCATGTGACTGCAGCGGTCACATGGTCTACAGCGTCATCCCAGGAGGCGGGGCTACATTCAGAAGAGAGAGATGCATCACCTAAACTACGGCCGGGGTAAGTCTAAACTTTTTTTTCCCTGCAGGATTCCCGCAGCGGACATGCCTCACCAAACCTGCGCCACTATTTGGTGCGGTTTTTCTGGCGGAATTCCCTGCGGCTCCCGGGATAAGCTGTGTAGTTTTACTCAGCATATCCACCTAGTGTGTCCCTTATGATGTCGCTCCTGGAGCTGCTGCCGGTCTCTAAATAGGCAGTTGGTCCAGTAGAATTTGGAATTATTTTTTTTTGTGAACCAGCTTAAAAAAATACAAAACTTTTGTGTTAGGGTTTGTTCACATCACTGTTCGCTTCCGCTCCGGGGTTCCTTCTGAGGTTTCTGTCGGGTGAACCCCGCAATGGAAAGTGAAAGTGATAGCACAGCTTCCGTTTCCATCACCATTAGCGCAGTCGACTGCGCTATTAATTCCGTCCGAAAACCAGCCGGAATGGTGACGAACGGAAACCATTAGCGATGTTTCCGTCACCATTGAGATCAATGGTGACTGAAACGGAAGCTGTGCTGTCACTTTCACTTTCCGTTGCGGGGTTCACCCGACAGAAACCTCAGACGGAACCCCGGAGCGGTGGTTCGTCACCATTCCGGCTGGTTTTCGGACGGAATAGCGCAGTCGACTGCGCTAATGGTGATGGAAACGGAAGCTGTGCTATCATGTTATCACTTTCACTTTCCGTTGCGGGGTTCACCCGACAGAAACCTCAGACGGAACCCCGGAGCGGAAGCGAACAGTGATGTGAACAGGCCCTAACACAAAAGTTTTGTATTTTTTTAAGCTGGTTCACAAAAAAAAATAATTCCAAATTCTACTGGACCAACTGCCTATTTAGAGACCGGCAGCAGCTCCAGGAGCGACATCATAAGGGACACACTAGGCGGATATGCTGAGTAAAACTCCACAGCTTATCCGCCCCGGAGGCCGCAGGGAATTCTGCCAGCAAAACCGCACCAAATAGCGGCGCAGGTTTCGTGAGGCATGTCCGCTGCGGGAATCCTGCAGGGAAAAAAAGTTTAGACTTGCCAGGGCCGTAGTCCTGGTGACGCATCTCTCTCTTCTGAACGTAGCCCCGCCTCCTGGGATGACGCTGTAGACCATGTGACCGCTGCATCAGTCACATGGGATGAAACGTCATGACAGGAGGCGGGGCTACGCTAAGAATAGAGGATCGCGTCACCAGAACTACGGCCGGGGCAAGTCTAAACTTTTTCAATTTAAAAAAGTACCTTTTTTTTCTTCTCTTGTGTGATTTTTGCGGCAGAACCGCAGCATTTCCGCAACAGAGGAGCGGCGATTCCACAGAATACATTGACATGCGACTTAAAAAGCCAAAAAGTCACACTGCAGGTCCATTATTTTTGCAGCGTGTGGATGAGATTTGTTCATATCTCACCCCCTCTGCTGCGACTGTGATACGCTACGGATTATCCACAATAAAATGTGTTGCATAAAATCCGCAGTGTTCATGCCTAGTGTGTTCCTACCCTAAGGCCGGATTCACACGAGCGTGTGCTTTTTGCACGCGCAAAAAACGTGGCGTTTTGCGCATGCAAAAGGTCCATAACAGCTCCGTGTGTCAGCAGCGTATGATGCGCGGCTGCGTGATTTTCGCGCAGCCGCCATCATTATGACACTCTGTTTGTATGTTTGTAGCACGTGGTGCTTTTCTAATTTCATTCATAGTTTATACGGCTGCGGAAGTGCTGGCCGTGAATTTCACGCACCCATTGACTTCAATGGGTGCGTGATGCGCGAACAATGCACCAATATAGGACATGTCGTGAGTTTTACGCAACGGACACACGGACACACGCTGCGTGAAAATCACTGACAGTCCGCACGGCACCATAGAGTAACATAGGTCCGTGCAAGGCGCGTGAAAATCACACACGTTTCACGGACGTATTACACGTTCGTCTGAATAAGCCCTAACAATAAGGCCCAGTTCACAGAGTTTTTGGGCCTTGATATTGACTCGGACACTGCGTCAGAATCAGCACCAAAAAACTTCCAAAACCGCCTCCCATTGATTTAATCTGAAATCAATGGGAGCCAGTCGCGGAAAAAAGAAAAAGCAGCACGTCCTTTCATGCTGCGGTTCCGCCTCTGACCTCCCATCTAAATCAATGGGAGGCAGAAAATGCATTTTTCACTGCGTTTTTTGTCTGCTGTCCTCAATCGCCGCGAGCAAAAAACGCAGCAAAAAAACGCGGCAAGATAGTGTGGGCAGGTCAAAATCTGCCTCAAAATTCTTTAAGGAATTTTGAGGCAGATTTTTTTTTGCCTGCAAAATACTGTGTGAACAGGGCCATACATAAACAACACTTTGAGATAATTTACTCACTGTGTCAGAAGAGCTGCTCCCACTCCAGTCCTCTTCCGGCGATGTCTTCCAGGGGAGGTCTTCGGTCCAGACGTCCAGTCCTTCACCTCCAGCCAGGCTCCAGGTAAGTTTTGTCCATGTGTGTCCGCGGCTGCGCGCGCGGCCGGTCGCGGGTGCGCGCGCTTCGTTCGCGGGTGCGCGCGCGGCCGATCGCGGGTGCGCGCGCGGGCGGTCTCCAGTGCGGCCGTTCGTGGATGCGCGCTCGCGAGTGCGCACGCGCGGGAGTTTCATTGTGCGCGCGATCGGGTGCGCGCGCGCGGGCGGACGGTTTGACGGCCCCCCATGACGAGGGGAGGGGGCCCGCAGCAGCAGCAGCAGCTCTCGACATTCTTTTGGTGAAAAAAACGGGCCCCATTGCAGGGGCCCGTTTTTTCCTACCAAAAGAATGTCGAGGCAGTTGCCGGGCCCCCCTTTCAATTAGGTTTGGCCGGGCCCCTCACACCACTACCCCTAATACCCCCCTGATGGCGGCCCTGGCGCCGCGTCACCAGAACCTCATAAGGAGGCGGAGGTATAACGAAACCAACACGAAACCCTTCATAAATTAACTTGGCCGCAACCCTATCTGGATACTCATTTAGATACGGGACCATCCTTTCCACCCTCACCGGCGACAACCCCTTGACCAGCCGAGGAGGACTGGTTCCCTGACCGCTTCTTCCACATACACTTGGCAGCCCCGTGGGATGAACCATTACATTCTGAACACACGTGCTTGAACTTACATGTGGCCCCGAACTTACACTGGCCATCATTAAATTGACAGCAGAATCCCAGTTTTGCCCCTGAACCTTGCCCGGCCTGGCTAGACTGACCTCCTTGGCCAATGCTCCCGGGAAAGGACTGCTTCACCGGAGCCGTCACCCTCAACCAAAGCGCAACATCCTTCTGGTCCTACCGAATCGCCGGCCGAACCGCCTTTCGCTGGCGAAATTGCTCATCGTACCGCAACCACGCCTGACCCCCGTATGCCCTATGAGCCTCCCCAATGGCATCAAAATAGCAAAATAACGCCGAGCAATCTTCAGGCACCTTCTCTCCGATCACGCTGGCTAAAATGGCAAACGCTTGCGACCAATTGACGAACGTCTGCGGGATAAGCCTATACCGCCTACGTTCCTCTTCCTCCTTCTTACTCTCGTCCCGCTTGCCTTTATCCAAATTGAATTTTGCAAGCGGCAGAAGAGAAAAAATCTCCACGTACTCGTCCTTCCAGATCAGCTCGCGGACCTCCTGTTTTAGGTGTGCCCCTAACGGACCCTCGAAGCATACATACACCTCGCCACGAGCACGATCGTCAAGCCGCACCCGATCACCATCTTTTTGCGCCTCAGTCTGAACGGACACCGCGACCGCTTCCTTAGACGCCGCCAACCCTTCCACAACCCCCGGGACGCGACTGTAACACTCCAACCTCACGAGGACCTTCCCAAACTACCGCCGGGGACCCCGCCGTAGCTACAGGCGCCGCAGCCCTCTCTAAGCACCCGACCAACTCCCGCAAGCAACACACTAAATCCGCTAAGCCAGCGCCGTCACGCCCGACCGCGCCGCTACCGGCAGCCGATGCCGTGCTTGCTGCCCCCCCCAACACCCGACATAAAAATCGCTGGATACGGCAAAGAAGGAGTTACGTACTCACCGGGCTGCCCAGGCGCTGTGTTCCCGTCAGCCGGAAAATCCTGACCTCGCCGAAAATCGTCCAATTCGCCATCCTCCAGATCCTCTCTCGCCGACGACTGGCCATCCCACCGACATCTCCTACACGGGGACAACAACATGCTGACAGATGGGCCGGCCACCTGCCGCCCGACCGCAGGGACCCAGACTTCCGACCGGACCTGTTGCCTCGTCTCCGCTGATGATCTAGGCGTCCTCCCTGAAGGTCTCAAGGAAGCCTGCCCCCTGGCCGGAACATCACCATGCGGGGCGGCCGTGGGCTGCTCTCTGGATATTACGTCCGATGGAGGAGGGGTGACAGGGAGCCCGGCCTGCGACCCCCTGTGTACCGCCGGACCTTGTCGCGGCTGGGGATTCCTGCCAGGACGCAGGGCCTGGGAAGAGGCGGCCCTCCCAGCTGCCTGGCCTGCAGCGTCCTTTGAAGGGCTCCCCCTGCGACGCCGTGACTACCTCTGGGCTGAGGTGTTCTGGTGGGCGGGACCGCCGGGAGCGACGGGGAGAACCGGCCTGAGCCACCGCCGCCCCCGACGACGCTCTCTGCTTCATACGAGCAGGATCACGGGTTGCCAACTCCCCCCCCCCCCCCGCCGCCACAGTACTAGCACTAGGGAGGGGGCCGGGGGAGGGGAGCCTGTCCCTCAGAGCTACTGACCCTGAGCGCCGGACCTGGCGTGGAGGCGAGTTAGCCTCCGGGATCCTGGACAGTGCAGCCACGGTCTCCTCCAACCACCCGGGACGGTGGAATGCAGCTGCCGCACGCAGCTGCTCTAACATGCCGACCTCCGACATGGCCAGGTAAGAAGTAAGCGCGGTAGCAGAGGGAGCTTGTCACTTTTGCTTGTTCTTCCTCCCGCTGCTTCCGGCTCAATGCCGAAAACAGCGGGAAGACTGGTAACGTCCCCTGACTCCTCCCTACCCCTCTTCTACCTCCCCCTACTACTCCCTCCTTCTCACACTAAATTAACCCTTTCCCTACTATGTCTTGTCATGGAGGTTTCCCTCTGAAGCCCTTCGTGCTGCGTCCAGCCTCTTATGAACAACTGAAAAGATGCTGGAAGAGTGCCTGACGTCATCTGTCAAGCATGGTGGAGGTAATGTGATGGTCTGGGGTTGCTTTGGTGCTGGTAAAGTGGGAGATTTGTACAAGGTAAAAGGGACTTTGAATAAGGAAGGCTATCACTCCATTTTGCAACACCATTCCATACCATGTGGACAGCACTTGATTGGAGCCAATTTCATACTACAACAGGACAATGACACAAAGCACACCTCCAAATTATGCAAGAACTATTTAGGGAAGAAGCCGGTAGCTGGTATTCTATCTGTAATGGAGTGGCCAGCGCAGTCACCAGATCTCAACCCCATAGAGCTGTTGTGGGAGCAGCTTGACCGTATGGTACGCAAGAAGTGCCCATCAAGCCAATCCAACTTGTGGGAGGGGCTTCTGGAAGCATGGGGTGAAATTTCTCCCGATTACCTCAGCAAATTAACAGCTAGAATGCCAAAGGTCTGCAATGCTGTAATTGCTGCAAATGGAGCATTCTTTGACTAAAGCAAAGTTTGAAGGAGAAAATTATTATTTCAAATAAAAATCATTATTTCTAACCTTGTCAATGTCTTGACTAAATTTTCTAGTCATTTTGCAACTCATTTGATAAATATAAGTGTGAGTTTTCATGGAAAACACAAAATTGTCTGGGTGACCCTAAACTTTTGAACGGTAGTGTAAGTGAATACAGTGCAGTGAAATTCAGTGACTCACAGGGGACATCTTCTCAGATTGGAGTCATTCATGTTCTCTTTTCTTCTTCATCCGGCCCAGAACGCCATGTTGACTTCCAGTCTTTTTCATCTCTAATGCCCAAGCGCGAACCACAAGATACGTCATGAAAGTGTTGATGTAACCTGTATACCACGTTCACGTGACCCAATGTGCCACGTCACAGCGTATTCAAATCATGGAAGCGTTCAGTCTACATGACTACTGCCCGTCACGGTGCGCATACCTTAGATCAAAATTTTGACATATAACTAACTCTAAACCTCATAAGTTAATTTTCTTTAGCTATTGTACTAGGATGTACAATTCTTAATTAAAATATTATCATATTAGTCATGTGTCCTAGTATACCCACATCCAGCGATGGGTGGGATGGGTGAAACATAAAATAGTTTTCCATGAGTTTTGGACTGCGATGTGCTGCTGATCTCTCCTTTTGGGGGTAATATACAGGGAATATGGGGGTTATATAAGGGACTCTCATCATCCCTGTATATACCAGCCATCATCCCCATATATAACCACCATTATCCGTGTATGTACCAGCCCACCATTATCTCGGTATAAAATCTCCATCACCCCTGTATATACCATTAGGGCGGGCACTGTCAGCTTGCTGTGGCGTGCGGGCATTGTGGCTAAACAAGAACTAAATGGGGTGGGCATTGAGGACACCGTGGACCAATAGGATGCCTGAAACGCCGGTATATGGGAGAAGTCCAGCAGAACCTGAAAATATGCCTCCTGATTGCTTAAAGGCTATGTACACCTTTGCACTGTTTTTTTTTTTAAATTGCCTTGTATGTATTGTACAATATAAATCACATTTCTAATTGGTCTACCATTTGTCTTCTGTACCTGCAGAGTATTTCAGTTTATGGCCAGCTGCTGTATTCAGTTATCTCTCTAAGGCCCTGTTCACACCTGCGTTGGTGTATTTCGTTGTTCTGCTCCGTCAGTGGTGCAGAACAAAGGAATAATGGAAGCAACGGTTCAGTCGCACAACGGACACCGCCACCTGCTGACAGAACCCATTGACTTTAGTGGATTCCATTGGCTTTCCGTCAGGAGGGGGGCCGTGATTTTACCAGAGACAATACTGCAGATGTGAACGAGGCCTTATCCGTCAGTCATCACCCTAATGGCAAACTGAGCAGCTCCTCTTTTGCAGGCTCATGAACAAGCATTTACTGTGGAATCTGCGCATGTGCATGGTCCTAATTACTGCATACCTCCTGACCGTCCCGGATACAGCGGGACAGTCCAGGATTCCGGGCGGTGTTAGGGCGGGTTCACACATGGCGGAATTCCACTTAAATTCCGCTGCGGACACTCCGCAGCGTTAATCCGCAGCGGAGCCGTTTCTCCATTGACTTTCACTTTAATTTAGCAGTGTTCGTTTACACGATGCGTACAATTCCGCTGCGGAGCATAGGCTGCGGAGCGGAATTTGGTGTCCGCAGCATGCTCTGTCTGTTGCGGAGCAGTGGCGGACTCATGGCGGAATTTCTCCATTGACTTCAATGGAGATTCTAAGTTCCGCAATGAAGTCCGCAGCTGTCATGCACATGTCATGTGTGCTGCGGATGCGTCTTGCTTTTTTAACTTGACATTTCTTCATTCTGGCTGGACCTAGGTATTTCTAGGTCTACAGCCAGACTGAGGAAGTCAATGGGGCTCCCGTAATGACGGGAGCGTTGCTAGGAGACGTCTGTAAATAGTCACTGTCCAGGGTGCTGAAAGAGTTAAGCGATCGGCAGTAACTGTTTCTGCACCCGGGACAGTGACTACCGATCCCAATATACATGTATCTGTAAAAAAACATATAAGTTCATACTTACCGAGAACTCCCTTCGTCTGTCTCCAGTCCGGCCTCCCAGGATGACGTTTCAGTGTAAGTGACGGCTGCAGCCAATCACAGGCCAAGCACAGGCTGCAGCGGTCACATGGACTGGCGCGTCATCCAGGGAGGTCGGGCTGGATGCCGAAAGAGGGACGCGTCACCAAGACAACGGCCGGTAAGTATGAAAATCGTTTACTTTCACTAGGGAAAGTGCTGTCCCTTCTCTCTATCCTGCACTGATAGGGAGAAGGGAAGCACTTTTCCCGCAGTCTGCAGCAGCTAGTCCGCATCAATGTACTGCACATTTTGTGCAGATCCGCTGCAGAATCTGCAACGCAGATTCTGTGCGGCATCGATGCGGACAGTTGCGGAGGAATTCCGCCATGTGTGGTCATGCCCTTACGCTGTCCCAAGCGGCCGGTGGTATGTCTTGGTGTCAACTGTATCTGCGTCCTCAGGATGCAGATCCAGTTGAATCCGATGCTAATGTAAGGGATCGTCAGCTCCCTGCTTCTGTATTAGTACCACTCACCGAGGAATTCCCGGGCACAGCGCTACTTTAAGTGCGGAGCCCCTTATCTCACTATTCATATATGTACATTGACGTCGGGGACTACTCCTGGAGCGGAATCCACTGCCTTTGCATTGCTGATGGTCTGGCCGGGGATTCCGCTCCTAGGCGGAACCCCTGATGTCACTGTCCATATATGTACAGTAACATCAAGGGCTCCTCCTGGAGTGCAATCCCTGGCCACAGCGTGGCCGACGCTCTGGACAGGGATTCTGCTCCTATAGGGAATGCCTTACGTCACTGTCCATATATGGACAGTGATGGCAGGGGCTCCTCCTGGAGTGGAATCCCTGGGGGAGGGGGGTGGCACCATCTACATGGGCACTGTGTGTGACACTATCTATATGGGCACTGGCGCTTTATATGTGTGCACTGGTACTAGAGGTAGCTAAGGGGGCATTAAACTGTATGGGGGCAGCTATTTGTCATAATTTCTAGCAACGCATTCCCTTTAATACTGGTGTTTCATACACCAGTCCTATTAAACAGTTTGCTGGAGTAAGATGCAACACATTTATTAACAGGCGAAGGCGAATGACTCTTAATAAATGTGTCGCATCTTTTAGTTGCAACGCGGCCTGTCATCAGTACTTTCTACGTGCTGCGGCCTGCTGTACATTTGCCTTGTTACGCCCCCCAGAGATAAATCTGGGCCGCATTATACATATAGATTTCTGCTATAATTGACATCAGTTACTGGCGTAAATTATAGTAAAATTGTTGGCCATTTCTGCTAAGCCCCGCCCATTTTTTGCCCCCAAAAATGTCGACATTTGCGCATTTTGTGAATTTTCTACGCTAGTAAACTGTTGTAGAAAGGTTAATATATTCCCCCAAAGGCTACAGACCGTAATACAATATCTTAATGTAAGGATGTGTACACTTAATTGTGCAGCAACGCTTGTTGTCTCCATTCTATGTCAGTGTGGGAAGTAGATGTCCGGCCTTATGATTTTGTGATATGTGATAGACCCAGAATCCCAATCACCAAACCAAAGAATGCAAAATAAAGACACAAAACATTATAATTGGGTGTTAAATGGTCAAAACTTTTATTATATTATATGACCAAACCCAAAATGGCAAACCTCCGACTCACGAAGAGTCACCCTCCAGCACGCAGGAAAGGAAAAACCCCCTGTGGGGGAAACCTCTAGGGAAACCATGGCTGGAGGATTGCCCTTCCTCTGGGCTTAGAAGGTGCCAAAATATCATTTGTAACAGAATTTGTACGTTTTCTCAGATTTTCAAGGAAAGACAATACAATGAACGAACAACATAAAACACATAAATCGGCTGATCTGGTTGGCTAGGCGGATGTCTCTCTTCCTGGGCACCCATTAAAATGAATGGGCGATCCACGGATGAGACGGGTCCTCCAGATACTTCCTTGTAGCACCTGTCTCCGCTCCGGCTAATAGAGGGGGATCTCCTGCTGGAAACCCCCCTCTATTACAGACAACCCGTATGAAGAGGATGGCATGACTGTGATGAAGAAGTGGTCTGGGGTGAAGGGTTTCCCTGCTAGAACCTCCAAATTACATCAGGTCGGTATTGGTGGGGAAGTCAAGCTCAAGGTCCTCAGTCCCATCCAATATGGCGCTGAATGTGGCAGTAAAACCTTCTAATATGGAATCTTCTTTATGTCATAAACATTTGTATTTATGACATCAGCACCTTCATCATCATTACTACAGGAGTTTATTACCACTGCACAACTCATACATTGTGACGTCACCCACAGTGGTCTGAAGTGTTAACCCTTTACTGACTGGCAGTGTACTTAACACAGAGGCCATAAAGCTGAATAGAACATATCAGAGGCCATAAAGGAAAAGGGATAATGCAGGGAGCATCTCCGCACAAGAACTATCCATGACAAAGGGTTGTCCAGGATGAGATAACTTGTCTGCTTTCTCCAAAAACCAGCACCACACCTGTCCATAGGTTGTGTGTGGTACTACAGCTCATTACCATTCACTTCAATGGAGCAAACCTGCAATACCAGATACAACCTGTGGATAGGTGTGGTGCTGTTTTTGGAAGAAAGCAGACATATTTTTCTAAACCTGCACAGCTCCTGTTAGAAATAGTTCTAAAAAAGTGGGGGGAGAAGGAGAAGAAGGGGAGAGGGAAAGAAGAAATTAAAAAAAGGTAAAAAGAGGAACTCTGAGGTAAAAGAAATCAAACTAGACTGAAAGGAGTCTGCTGGAGGTGCCAGATGGAAAGACAGATTTCTGCCATGGGGACCAGATTAGTTGAAATGTATCTTGAAGGGGGGCTTCAGAGAGTGGGTTTTAACCCCTTCCCACCCTATGAAGTGCTGTTGCATTGAAAAACTATGCAGTTCATCTTCGAATGCAGCGTCACAAAAACAAATTATTTTGTAAAAAATAAAACTATATAAATTTGGTATCGCCATAATCGTAACGACCCGCAGAATCAAGTTATCATGCAATTCATGCCGCCCGATGAACACTGTAAAATCAAAACAGAAATGGCGGAATTACAGGTTTTTTTCAATTCACCCCACAAAATGTAGGTTTTTAAAAAAAAATAAAAATGTAATACATTATATGGTACATTAGTCCGCAGGGTAAATTACACATAAACAGCGCCATTCATCGGTTAACTGTTTAAATGATACCAGTTCAAGTGACCTTTATCGAAAAACACCATAAGAAATTTTTTCACAATTAACCTTCTAATTGGGCCTAGCATGTGTGGTACTGTCTGCTAAGCCGTTGTATCTAAGCATATTATATGTGATACTGTCTGCTGAGCCGCTGTCTCCTATCAAGTAGCAGAGCTATCAGGTGCCATAGTGTAATGAAACGGGGTAGGGAGACAGACAGGTGAGCCCTAATCTACCCGAAACTCAGTCCCTGCCTACTTGCACGGCCCGTCCTAAGAGTTGGCATACAATTGGGCGACGGTCCCTATGCTCAATAAGTGCAAGACAGACAACACAAGACAAGGGCACACAGAAGATAAAGGGGGAGGTAGGGGCAGTTGCCCACGGAAACACCGTGCGCAACAGGCAGTGGTGAACGAGCCGAGACAAACCAGGAGAGTACGAAGTAGCAAATCAGAGCAGGAGAATAGTCAGTCAAGCCAGGGTTAATAAGTAACAGCGGTCACTAAGGTAAATAGCAAGAAGCGCAGAGCCAGGAAACCAGAATATCACAGGCAAGGAACATGCTGCAAGTGAGGGTAAAAATAGACCAAGGGAGGGAGCTACAACCGTCAGGCCAGGCTGTGATAGGTTCTCCCTCTCCTCAGCCTGCCAGCCTGAGTAGTAAGAGATCGCATCACTCGAGCAGACCTTGGAGCTGATGAAGGCTGATTAACCCCGGGCATCGACACAGAACCTGTGTCTGGCAAACCCTTTACAGTACCCCCCTTTTTATGAGGGGCCACTGGACCCTTCCTAGGTGGGCCTGGCTTGTTGGTTAACCGAAGATGGAACTTGCTGAGCAATATACCGGCGTGAACATCCTGGGCGGGTACCCAAGTCCTCTCCTCAGGCCCGTATCCTCTCCAATGGACCAGGTACTGGAGGGAGCCTTGGACAATCCTGCTGTCCACAATCTTGGCTACCTCGAATTCTACCCCATCCGGAGTGAAAACAGGGACCGGAGGTTTCCTCGATGTAGCCAAGGACGGGGAGCAGCTTTTCAAGAGGGAGGCATGGAACACGTTGTGTATCTGAAAAGACGGGGGTAGCTCCAGCCGGAAGGAGACAGGGTTGAGGACCTCAATAATTTTGTGCGGCCCTATATACCGGGGAGCAAACTTCTTGGACGGAACTTTAAGGCGCAAATTTTTAGAAGAGAGCCACACCAGATCCCCGACCACAAACAGAGGGTTAGTTGAACGTCTTTTATCTGCCTGAGTCTTTTTGATGCTCTGGGACGCCTCAAGGTTCTTCTGAACCTGGGCCCAGACTGTGCACAGTTCCCGATGAACGACATCTACCTCGGTATTGTTGGAACCACCAGGTGAAACGGAGGAGAACCGTGGATTAAACCCAAAATTACAGAAGAAGGGGGAAACCCCCGACGAGCTACTGACCCGGTTTTTAAGGGAAAATTTGGCGAGGGGAATGAAGGAGACCCAATCATCTTGACAGTCTGAGATAAAACACCTTAAGTATAGTTTCACAGACTGATTAGTCCTCTCAGTTTGGCCATTAGTTTCAGGATGGAAGGCGTGAGGATTTGACCCAAAAATGGTATCTCCTGCACCCCAAACACCCATTTTTCGGTTTTAGCAAAGAGTTTGTATGTATGTATGTATGTTGTCATGTATGTATGTATATATGTGCATTTATGTTGGCATGTATGTATATATGTGCATGTGTGTATGTATATTTGCATGTATATATTTGCATGTTTGTATATATGTATGTATGTATGTTTGCATGTATGTTTGTTTGTATATATGTCTGTATGGCCATGTATGATACTGTCTGCTGGAGCCCTGTATCTAAGTCAACTTCGCGGCAGGCTTCTATACATGGTATAACAGTCAGTATCACACATGAAACTAAATCTAAGCCTACGACATGTTTTATTTAATTTTTTTTAAATTTTTTTTACAGTTTTGGTGTTTGGACTACGTCGGTTTCGAGGACTACTTAGAGGACTTTTTTTTTCCTACAATAAAATGGTTAATGAGGGTTGTGTTGGGGGTGCTTTATTTCAATAAAATATTTTATCTATATCTTTGTCTTTTTCTTTTCAAATTTTATTACTACCACTTTAGTAATGGCCGCTGTCTGAGTGACAACATCCATTACTAAGGGGAGGCTTAGTGTTAGCCGGTGCAGAGGCTAACACTAACCACCATTATTACCCCGGTACCCACCACCACCAGGGGTGCCGGGAAGAGCCAGTTACGATCCAGTACCCGACCATCTGTTGTGATGGCCGGGCTCTGGGGCGGCCACAGGCTGGTATTATGAGGCTGGGAAGGGCCAAAAACAGTGGACCTTCCCACCCTTGTAATGCTAGGCTGCTGCTGCTGTGTTGTATCTGGCTGGTTATAAAAGTGGGGGGGACCCCACGTCATTTTTTTTAATTATTGATTTATTTTAATATTTTTTTTAAAAAGACATGGGGTTCCACCCAATTTATCATAACCAGCCACATACAACAGTGTTATTAGCCTGGGAATGGACAAAACCAGTGGCACTTCCCACCCATGTAATGCCAGACTGCTGCGGCCTTGTATATGGCTGGTTATTAAAAATGTGGGGGACCCGTCTATTGTTAAATTGAAAAAAACAAAAAACGACGTGGGGGTCCCCCCCATTTTTATAACCAGCCCGATACAACACAGCAGCAGCAGCCTAGCATTACAAGGGTGGGAAGGTCCACTGTTTTTGGCCCTTCCCAGCCTCATAATACCAGCCTACGGCCGCCCCAGTACCCGACCATCACAACAGATGGTCGGGTACTGGATCGTACCTGGCTCTTCCCGGCACCCCTGGTGGTGGTGGGTACCGGGGTAATAATGGGTGGTTAGTGCTAGCCTCTGCACCGGCTAACACTAAGCCCCGCCTTAATAATGGACGCTGTCAATCAGCCAACTGCCATTATCTAGGCACTAATAAAGTTTAAAAAAAAACACAAAGACAATTCTTTTTTATTGAAATAAGAAATCCACAACAAAACCCTCGTTAACCATTTTATTAAAATTTGAAAAAACGTAGATCTACGCAGTAGTCCAACGAATCGAAGACGTAGTCCAATCGGTACATCAAAATCTGCAACAACATAAAAAAACAGTTATCAATGTGAACAATACCAATACTTCTACTCACCTACACACATATATACACGCACACACACACACAAACAACCATACACAAACACTCACATATATACACAAACACAACAAGATATACACACACACACACACACACACACACACACACACACACACATAAACAGACAAACACACACACACACACAACCATACACAAACACATACACAAACACACACACACACACATAAACAGACAAACACACACACACACATATACACGAACTCACACATATACAAACAAAAACACACATACCCAAACACACACATATACACATATACACAAACACACCCATATATACACAAACACACACACATAAACACACACACATATACAAACACACACAAACATCTACACACAAACATATACACAAATACACCCATATATACACACACACACACACATATACACAAACATATACACAAACACATATACACAAACACACCCATATATACACAAACACACATATAAAAACAAAAACAGACAAAGACACTTACCCAAACACACATATATACACAAACACACACATACACAAACACACACACTGTTTCTTTTAAATGCTGCTGTGGAACCCGCTCGATCCACTATATAAGGCTGCGCTACAGTGCAGCATTTAAAAGAAACAGGATCCTGTCCTGTCCATAGAGTTTAAGGCAGCACAGAGTATTTCAGGAGATGAGCGTGCAGATTCAGTGCTGCTATGAACTCTGCTCTTACCATTACGTAGCTCAGTCTGTTACCTCTCCTCCACTCCTGTCCTCAAGAACACCTTCACATGATTGGCAAGTCACCACGTAATGGTCAGAGCAGAGTTCACAGCAGCACAGAGTATTTCAGGAGATGAGCGTGCGGATCTTGTGCGGGGTGGTGACTTGCCAATCATGTGAAGGTGTTATTGAGGACAGGAGTGGAGGAGAGGTAACAGACTGAGCTACGTAATGGTAAGAGCAAAGTTCACAACAGCACAGAATCTGCACGCTCCTCTCCTGAAATATTCTGTGCTGCTGTGAACTCTGCTCTTACCATTACGTAGCTCTCAGTCTGTTACCTCTCCTCCACTCCTGTCCTCAAGAACACCTTCACATGATTGGCAAGTCACCACGTAATGGTAAGAGCAGAGTTCACAGCAGCACAGAGTATTTCAGGAGATGAGCGTGCGGATCTTGTGCGGGGTGGTGACTTGCAAATCATGTGAAGGTGTTATTGAGGATGGAGGAGAGGTAACAGACTGAGCTACGTAATGGTAAGAGCAGAGTTCACAGCAGCACAGAGTATTTCATTAGAGGAGCGTGCAGATTCTGTGCTGCTGTGATCAATGGGCAGACATTTGTCTGTTCACACGAGGCGTAATTTACGCGCCGCTGTCAAAGAAGTGACCTGTAACTTCTTTGGCCGTAATTGGATCCGTTATTCATTGACTCCAATGAAAAATAGCGCCAATTACGTCCGTAATGGACGCTGCGTTCAAGCGCCTGCATATGCCGTTACGGCTGAAATTATGGGGATGTTTTCAGGCGGAAACATCCCCGTAATTTCAGCCGTAACGGACGCTGTCGTGTGAACATACCCTTATAATGACAGCACGGCTCACAAAAGCGGCCGGCTGCCCGTGGCCGGCCGTGCTCGTAATTACGAGTCGTAATTACGAGCACGGCCCGTAAAATAAAAAAATAGAACATGTTCTATCTTTTTAACGGCACGGGCATCTTCCCGTGAGAAAACGGGGAGGTACCCGTGGCTAACAGAAGTCTATGGGCCCGCTATTTCGGGTCGTAATTACGACCCGTAATAACGGGTGTTTTTACGGTCGTGTGCATGAGGCCCTGTAATGACGGGTGGCTACATGTGTGCACCCGTCATTACGGCAGCGTTGCTAGGCGACGTCAGTAAATAGTCACTCTTCAGGGTGCTGAAAGAGTTAACTGATCGGCAGTAACTGTTTCAGCACCCTGGACAGTGACTACCGATCACAGTACCTGTTCATACTTACCGGGAACTCCCTGCTTCCTCCAGTCCGGTCTCCTGGCCGTTGCCTTGGTGACGCGTCCCTCTCGACATCCGGCCCGACATTCCTTGATGATGATGCAGCCCATGTGAGCGCTGCAGCCAATCACGGGCTGCAGAGGCCTCTGCAGCCAATCACAGGCTACAGAGGCCTCTGCAGCCAATCACAGGCTGCCGCGTCAGAAAAGAAGGTCGGACTGGAGGAAGAAGAGGGACTCGTCACCAAGACAACGACCAGGTACGTATGAAATGCTTTTTATTTTATTTTTAATCAGCAGCCTCTTTTCTCTATCAGTGATTGATAGAGACAAGTGGCTGCCGATTTGTATAATATTTTTCTGTTCAATCATTTTTATTAATTTTTTCAGAAAGAGTAGATGCATCATTTACATGTCGCAGCATGTTAAATATATATAGCAAAATTACAGCATCTTATTCATCGTGACAGCTTTGTGTCGGTAAGATAGTATAACAGTACAACAATATAACAAAACAACAACATCGCTAGCAGCTTGTATATCTTCAAAAGGTCTCTTATGAAGAAGAATGATAATAATAATATGGTATTAGTTGCTTGTGTAAGAGCTATATTTGGTGGCATAGAGGGCTGGTTATCCAGCAATTCCAGACGTTGGAAAATTTAGGAAAACTAAGATTGCCATATGCAATTATTCTCTCATAAGCATAAGAAGAATTGATTAGTAACAACAATTCCGCCTGAGTGGGTGTATCAGCACTCTTCCAATGCCTAGATACAACTAGCTTCGCCATAGCCAATATTTTACATGACAGTATTCTATCTTTCGGAGGGATGTCTTCCATATTTAAGAACAGTAGGGCTAATTGAGGGGATACAGGAATCCGTGTTCCAAACAAGGACTCTAGTAAAGCAAATACCTCTTTCCAATAGCTTAGTATTACTGGACATTCCCATAATACATGTAATAGCGTGCCTCTATTGCCACAACTCCTCCAACATGTTTCTGAAACATCTGGGAACATGATATGTAATTTATCCGGGGTGTAGTACCATTGTAGATGGGTTTTCAAAGCTGCTTCTACCTGGGAGCTGCATTGCAACGACCTGTGGATTTGGTTATATGCTTTCCTCCATTCTTCCTCTCCAAAAGTTTTACCCAACATCCGCTCCCATAATAAAACATTGTGAGTTTTACGAAAGTCAGTGTGCCCTGACAGTGTATCATAAACCCCTTTAAGTATCTTAGTATGTTTGGCCAGCAAGCTAAAAAGTTTTACATTACAGATAGGATGTAAATTTTTTAAGGTTGATATAAAGTGTCTGACCTGTAGATATTTATAAAAATCGCTTCTTGGAAGGGAGTATGAGAGCTTTAAATATTCAAAGGAGCTCAATACATCATTACAGTACAACTGCGATATTTGGGTGATTCCCCCCAACTTCCATTTGTTTAAATTTAAATGAGGAATGGCCAATTCCAATACTTCTAAAGGAATTTGTGAGTTGGTAAGAGGCGTACGATTAGTGGAGTGTTGTTGTATATAGGACCAACATCCTAAGGCTGCTTTAGTGAATGGGGATACTTGTGAAGGCGTGGCTATGTTCCAAAACTCGAGAAACATGAGGGCTTTCAAGCTAGAAGGATATACATATGATGTTTCTATTTGAACCCAAGGCACTGAGCGATCAGCCGCCCAACCCGGACTGAAAAGTGCCACCAAAGTGGAAGCATAATAGGCATAAATATCTGGTATACCCAATCCCCCTGATCTTCTATCCCTGGTCAAAATATGTGTTGCAACACGTGGCTTGCGAAAAGACCAAATAAATTTCATGATAGCTTGTTGGATACATTTAAAGAAGGATTTTGGAACGGCTATTGGGACCGTTCTAAACAGGTATAACAGTTTAGGCAATAATAACATTTTAAAGGCTGCAATCCTGCCTATCCAAGACACTTCAAATTTATGCAATCTAGCCATTTCAACCTGGATTGTTTGTAAAAGGGGCTCATAGTTAGATCTGTATAACGACTTGTGGGATTTTGTTAGAGTTATACCCAGGTATGTGATGCCTTTATCTCTCCAGTCAAATGGATATCTATACTTAAGGAAATGGAGTACAGAGGGAGAAATGTTTAGTGGTAATATTTGAGACTTCTGGGTATTTAATTTGTATAGTGAGACTTGTCCAAATTTCTGAATGCAATCTAAGGTGGCTTCTAAGGAATCCTCTGGGGAGGCTAAGGAAAGTATAATGTCATCTGCATATAAGGAGATTGTATGAATTTGGTTATCAATACATATACCATGAATATTTGTGTGTGTTCGTAGAATGTGGGCTAGGGGTTCCATAGATAGTATAAACACCAGGGGGGATAGAGGGCAACCTTGTCTAGTACCGTTTGTAATTTGGAAAGTATCAGACAGCACTCCGTTAGTATATACTTGGGCTGACGGGCACGAATATAGAGCTTTGATCGCATCAATTATACAGCCTTTGAACCCCATCTTTCCCAACGTGGAAAAGGCATACCCCCAATGGATACGATCAAACGCTTTTTCAGCGTCTAGGGCTAGCATTACCGAAGGTATCTCTGATTGTTCTATAATGTGTAGGATCCCTAGCACTCTACGAGTATTGTCTGAGGCCTGTCTACCCTTTATGAATCCTGCTTGATCTTCCTTGATCAGTGTGGGTAGTAGGGGGGCCAATCTCGTAGCTAGTATTTTTGCGTATATTTTAACGTCTACATTCAATAGTGAGATAGGACGAAAGTTTTGAGGGGCATCTATAGTTTTCCCTGGTTTCGGAATGGTGACGATTAAGGCAGCTTGGTTTTCGGCTGGCAAAGATCCAGAGTCCATTGCTTTCTGAAAGAATCTACACATATACGGCAATAATGTTTCCTGTAGTGATTTATAGTACATATTGGTAAGTCCATCTGGGCCAGGGGATTTGCCGTTGGGCATTAGTTTAAGAACATCAGAAATTTCCTTTTCTAAGAACGGTGCATTTAAACTAGCCAATTGGGTCTCAGAAAGATGAGGTAGATTTATTTTTTGCAAGAAGGCTTGGATGTCTACTTCCGACGGATGTGGGGAGAAAGGGTCTTTTTCCAAATTATATAAAGAAGCATAGAAAGCTCGAAATTGATTAGCAATGTCTGTGGGGTGTGTTATTTTCATTTGGGTGAGGGGATCTGTCAGATATGGGATCTTGGCTTTTTGGTATTGCGCCTTCAGTCTAGCTGCCAGCAGCTTGCCGGCCTTATTGTTCTGTGAGTAATACCTCGCTTTGGTTTTTTTGAGGTTCTTCTCGTAATCTGAGAGTAAACTGCATCTAAGGCGTTGTCGGAGAGTGAAAAGCTTTTCAGCGTGTTGTGGCGTCTGCCTAATTTTATTTTGGGTTTCCATGTGGTGAATTTCTGCTGTAAGGGAAGAGATTAAGGCCATTTTCTGTTTTTTAACTATATGTCCCAAGCGAATGAGAGTGCCTCTAATAAAGGCTTTGTGGGCATTCCATAGGGTAAAATCATTAATCTGGGAATTGTCGTTTTGTTGGAAGTATTCCCGAAGGTCACTAGCAATAGTTTGTTTATGTTCCGAATGGGACAGTAAAAAAGGGTTACATCTCCAGAGGTAGGTAGAGTTAGCTATATTACTTTCCTCAATTGTCAAGGTTATTACCGCATGGTCCGACCATTTAATGGTCTCTATAGAAGATTTTGTAGTAGAAAAGAGCAATTCTTTGTCCACTAGAAACATATCTATGCGGGAGTAGCTATTATGGGTTGTGGAGTAGAAAGAGTAATCCTTCTCTGTGCTATGTTGAGCCCGCCACACATCGTATAGTTCTTGTTTTAATACCAAAGGTCCAAGTTGAGCCTGAGATTGCCGCGTGGGATTCGTGGTGTCCAGAGAGACATCAGCTATAGCGTTAAAGTCTCCACAGATTACCACCCTTCCCTGGCGAAATTTGTTCACTATTCGGAATATTTTATGAAGGAAACGAATTTGGTGACGATTGGGAGCATAAACGTTTACAATTGTATAAGTTACGTTGTTAATCATGCAGATTAATATAATGTATCTACCATTTGGGTCAATATGGGCCTGAATCTTTTGGAAAGCTACAGAGTTTTTTATAGCTATTAAAACTCCCCTGGACTTGGCCGTGTAATGTGCTTGGAATGTATGAGGAAATAAATGGTGATTGATGCGATTCGCATCTGTTTGTAATAAATGTGTTTCTTGGGCACATAGAATATCACATACTATAGATTTTGCTTCTTGCCACATATGTGCTCTTTTATGCGGGCTGTTAAGACCGTTAACGTTAAGTGAGGCTAATTTAATAACCATTGTACCTATAAAGAGAAGCTGTGTGTTGTCTTATCTGAGGAGGTAATAATTTTGTTTCCCCCTTACCTGTATATTGTGTGTTCAGCTCATTAATTTTCTGCCGATCATATTCACAATAGGTTTCTCTGCTGCTAGCACAAGAATATAAAAAAGAAATAAACAAAGAACAATAGATTCTATATAAATCTAGCACAAACCATGAACAGATAAAACTGTTCATCAGAAAAGGGGCAAAGACAGTCAGCTTGATGTCGGGCCAACATGACCGCAACTACACCAATATTAGCTAAGCTTCGGTTAAGCCTTCGATGAAGAATATTCCGTCACGTCTTCGACCAGCCGAGGTAGGGGAGAGAAGAAGACACATATCGATTCTTTCATCTTTTGCGTTGCTTCCGATGATCCACCATCTGCCATTCATCTCTTATTCTTTGGGGGGGGTGGTTAGATGGTTGTTCTTGTATCTGTATCGTTATGTCCCAAGCTTTCAGCAATTCCACTCCCTCCGAGATGCTTCGGATCACGTGTAAAGAATTGTTCCTATGAATAATTAGGCGGACCGGGAATCCCCAGCGGTATAAGATCTTGTTGCCCCGTAGGGCATTTGTTATAGGGGCCAAACATTTTCGTAACTGCATCGTCGCCGCTGAGAGATCTGTAAAAATGGATATCATACTGTATTGTGGTGGCGTATCCTCTTTTTTCTTGAGCGATGACATCAATTGTTCCTTGATATGATAGAAATGAATACGGGCTATTACATCACGTGGTATTTCGTCCGCAAGATGTTTTGGTTTTGGAAGTCTATGAATTCGGTCTATAATAATATCCCTTGGGGAACATCCAGGAAGCATGGTTTTAATAAATTCTTGTGCAAATTTAAGCAGATCTGGCGCAGCGACCTCTTCAGGGATCCCTCTGATCTTAATATTGTTTCTACGGGATCTGTCCTCTAGGTCAGCCATTTTTGCTTTTAACTGAGTAACTTCTGCTTCTAGGCCGTAGTGTGCATCAATCACCTCATTATGAGACACAACAAAATCACTTAGTTTGGATTCAGCATGTTGAACTCTCAGTTCTACATCTTGTATTGCTGATGACAAGGGATGTAACATTTTAGCAAATCCTGCTTGCAGAGAGGTGCTAAGAGCCTGAAGCATGGTCTTCATTGCCAGCTCTGTGACCAAATTAGCTGAGGAGGGCATATCATCTAAGTTGTTTCCCTCTGACAAAGGGCCCCCAAGGGTTATACAATCTCCTACCTGAGTCGCTAGTGGTGCCGGAGAGAATCGTTTCTGCCTCTCTTGGGACGAACTCCTAGAGCTCGGCAATGGCGGCGACGGAGATGCAGAGGTAAGTGCAGACGATTGGAGATGGCGCCCCCGTCTTCCTGAATGAGCGAGGGCTGAAGCTGGGAAACCCTGTATCTATTTCCTCGTCTTTGCTGCAGTGAGTGGAGGAGCTGTCATCGGGACCGAGGCACTTCTCCTCTGAGTAGCTGTGGCCTTATGGAGGCAATGCGGTGAGTGTGAAGGTGGTTCGGAGGTAAGGGAGCCCGCCAAGGAGCACGAGTCTCCTCCATCTTGGATTTCTTCTGCCTGCCGTGGCGGGAAGAAGTCCGTGAGCTTGGTAGGTCTCGGAACGGGCCTCCGGCGTCTCGGCATGTCGGGTTAGTGCTCCGGTCTGTGTGGGGAGCTGATTTCGGCCAGAAGTTGTGCTGGTTCTGAGGCTTTAGTAGCTTTTTTGTAGATTCTGGTGCAGGAGCTCAGTACTCACGCGGCCATTCGGATCGACCGCCAAGCCACGCCCTTGTATAATATTTTTGACCGGGTTCGGTCAAAACGGGTTCGGCCGAACCCGGTGAAGTTCGGATTCGCTGCGAACCGAACTTTTCCGGAAGTTCGGACCGAAACCGGGTTCGGTTGTCCCGGTTCGCTCATCTCTACAAATTTATATAGTTTTATTTTTTACAAAATAATTTGTTTTTGTGACGCTGCATTCGAAGATGAACTGCATAGTTTTTCAATGCAACAGCACTTCATAGGGCGGGAAGGGGTTAAAACCCACTCTCTGAAGCCCCCCTTCAAGATACATTTCAACTAATCTGGTCCCCATGGCAGAATCTGTCTTTCCATCTGGCACCTCCAGCAGACTCCTTTCAGTCTAGTTTGATTTCTTTTACCTCAGAGTTCCTCTTTTTCCCTTTTTTTAATTTCTTCTTTCCCTCTCCCCTTCTCCTCCTTCTCCCCCCACTTTTTTTGAACTATTTCTAACAGGAGCTGTGCAGGATTAGAAAAATATGTCTGCTTTCTTCCAAAAACAGCACCACACCTATCCACAGGTTGTATCTGGTATTGCAGGTTTGCTCCATTGAAGTGAATGGTAATGAGCTGTAGTACCACACACAACCTATGGACAGGTGTGGTGCTGGTTTTTGGAGAAAGCAGACAAGTTCTCTCATCCTGGACAACCCTTTGTCATGGATAGTTCTTGTGCGGAGATGCTCCCTGCATTATCCCTTTTCCTTTATGGCCGCTGATATGTTCTATTCAGCTTTATGGCCTCTGTGGTAAGTACACTGCCAGTCATTAAAGGGTTAACACTTCAGACCACTGTGGGTGACGTCACAATGTATGAGTTGTGCAGTGGTAATAAACTCCTGTAGTAATGATGATGAAGGTGCTGATGTCATAAATACAAATGTTTATGACATAAAGAAGATTCCATATTAGAAGGTTTTACTGCCACGTTCAGCGCCATATTGGATGGGACTGAGGACCTTGAGCTTGACTTCCCCACCAATACCGACCTGATGTAATTTGGAGGTTCTAGCAGGGAAACCCTTCACCCCAGACCACTTCTTCATCACAGTGATGCCATCCTCTTTATACGGGTTGTCTGTAATAGAGGGGGTTTCCAGCAGGAGATCCCCCTCTATTAGCCAGAGCGGAGACAGGTGCTACAAGGAGGCATCTGGAGGACCCGTCTCATCCGTGGATCGCCCATTCATGTTAATGGGTGCCCAGGAAGAGAGACATCCGCCTAGCCAACCAGATCAGCCGATTTATGTGTTTTATGTCGTTCGTTCATTGTAATGTCTTTCCTTGAAAATCTGAGAAAACGTACAAATTCTGCTACAAATGATATTTTGGCGCCTTCTAAGCCCAGAGGAAGGGCAATCCTCCAGCCATGGTTTCCCTAGAGGTTTCCCCCACAGGGGGTTTTTCCTTTCCTGCGTGCTGGAGGGTGACTCTTCGTGAGTCGGAGGTTTGCCATTTTGGGTTTGGTCATATAATATAATAAAAGTTTTGACCATTTAACACCCAATTATAATGTTTTGTGTCTTTATTTTGCATTCTTTGGTTTGGTGATTGGGATTCTGGGTCTATCACATATCACAAAATCATAATGCCGGACATCTACTTCCCACACTGACATAGAATGGAGACAACAAGCGTTGCTGCACAATTAAGTGTACACATCCTTACATTAACCCCTTCCCGACATTTGCCGTATGGGTACGCCATGGAAAGCTATGACTTCCCGCAAATTGCCGTATCCAAACGCCAAATGTTTGGCACCGGCTCAGAAGCTGAGTCGGTGCCATCATCACCGGGATCTCAGCTGTATCTTACAGCTGACATCCGGCTGTAATGGCAGGGACTGAAATTAGCTTTGATCCCCGCCAGATCTAATACATTGCACTACGTAGGTAGTGAAATGTATTAGAAAAAAATCATCAGACAGTTGGAACTTCAAGCCCCCTAGTGGAACTTGGAAAAAGTGTAAAAGAAAGTATAAAAAAAGTGTAAAAAAAAAAGTAAAAAAAATAAAAGTTTGATAACAATAATATTTTCTGCATCCTATTAATTTCAATTGGAGCTCAGAGGTGGAAACCACTTGTAGAACATCAGCCCCCCACTCACAGTGAAATAACCATCAGGAGTATCCGCCCTGGAAACCACAGGGAATTCCACCTGAAAAACCGCACCAAATTTTAGTGCCGTTTTTTGGGCGGTATATCTCCTGCGGAAAGACCGCAGAAATCATTTTAAAAAAGCTTATACTTACCATAGTCATAGCGACGCGTATTCTGTTCTGAGCGCAGCCTGGCCTCCTGTGATGATGCTGTAGTACATGTGACCGCTGCAGCCTTTGATTGGCTGCAGCAGTCACATGGGATGGTATCATCATCCCCAGGGCCGATTCTAGCTTTTTTGCTGCCTGAGGCGAAAATGGAAATGGCGCCCCCCCCCCCCCCACACAAAAAAAATAAATAAAAATAAATTGTAAGTAAGAAACAACTTGTAAAACGAAACAAAAAAATTAAAGCTGTGTGAACAAAAAAATACATTAGGGCCTGTTCACATCACCGTTCGCTTCCGTTCCGAGGTTCTGTCGGGTGAACCCCGCAACGGAAAGTGAAAGTGACAGCACAGCTTCCATTTCAGTCACCATTGATCTCAATGTTGATGGAAACATCGCTAATGGCTTCCGTTCGTCACCATTCCGGCTGGTTTCCGGTTTTCCGACGGAATCAATAGCGGAGTCGACTACGGAATGGAACGGAATCGAACGGTGATGTGAACAGGCTCTTATTGAACATCATTGTTATGAACTGCAAGGTCTCATAATGCTACAGGCAATTGTGTAGTAAATATCCCTATATTGCCCCAGCTATAAATACTAGTAAAATGACCAGGGCAACGTGTATCCAAAATTCAAACACAAAAATGAAAGAACAATGTCAGTGTTCAAACTTGTGTCAGGGCTCCTTTAATGGCTCTTTACAGTCAGTATAGTAACACATGCGGCACTTTACAGTCAGTATAGTAACACATGCTGCTCTTTACAGTCAGTATAGTAACGCATGCTGCACTTTACAGTCAGTATAGTAACACACGCTGCTCTTTACAGTCAGTATAGTAACACATGCGGCACTTTACAGTCAGTATAGTAACGCACGCTGCACTTTACAGTCAGTATAGTAACGAACGCTGCACTTTACAGTCAGTATAGTAACGCATGCAGCACTTTACAGTCAGTATAGTAACACATGCGGCACTTTACAGTCAGTATAGTAACGCATGCTGCTCTTTACAGTCAGTATAGTAACACATGCTGCTCTTTACAGTCAGTATAGTAACACATGCGGCACTTTACAGTCAGTATAGTAACACATGCTGCTCTTTACAGTCAGTATAGTAACACATGTGGCACTTTACAGTCAGTATAGTAACGCATGCTGCTCTTTACAGTCAGTATAGTAACACATGCTGCTCTTTACAGTCAGTATAGTAACACATGCGGCACTTTACAGTCAGTATAGTAACACATGCGGCACTTTACAGTCAGTATAGTAACGCATGCTGCTCTTTACAGTCAGTATAGTAACACATGCGGCACTTTACAGTCAGTATAGTAACACATGCGGCACTTTACAGTCAGTATAGTAACACATGCGGCACTTTACAGTCAGTATAGTAACGCATGCTGCTCTTTACAGTCAGTATAGTAACACATGCTGCTCTTTACAGTCAGTATAGTAACACATGCTGCACTTTACAGTCAGTATAGTAACACATGCTGCTCTTTACAGTCAGTATAGTAACACATGCTGCACTTTACAGTCAGTATAGTAACACATGCGGCACTTTACAGTCAGTATAGTAACACATGCTGCTCTTTACAGTCAGTATAGTAACACATGTGGCACTTTACAGTCAGTATAGTAACGCATGCTGCTCTTTACAGTCAGTATAGTAACACATGCTGCTCTTTACAGTCAGTATAGTAACACATGCGGCACTTTACAGTCAGTATAGTAACGCATGCTGCTCTTTACAGTCAGTATAGTAACACATGCTGCTCTTTACAGTCAGTATAGTAACACATGCTGCACTTTACAGTCAGTATAGTAACACATGCGGCACTTTACAGTCAGTATAGTAACACATGCTTCTCTTTACAGTCAGTATAGTAACACATGCGGCACTTTACAGTCAGTATAGTAACACATGCTGCTCTTTACAGTCAGTATAGTAACACATGCTGCACTTTACAGTCAGTATAGTAACACATGCTGCACTTTACAGTCAGTATAGTAACACACGCTGCACTTTACAGTCAGTATAGTAACACATGCGGCACTTTACAGTCAGTATAGTAACACATGCGGCACTTTACAGTCAGTATAGTAACACATGCTGCACTTTACAGTCAGTATAGTAACACACGCTGCTCTTTACAGTCAGTATAGTAACACATGCGGCACTTTACAGTCATTATAGTAACACACGCGGCACTTTACAGTCAGTATAGTAACACATGCTGCACTTTACAGTCAGTATAGTAACACATGCGGCACTTTACAGTCATTATAGTAACACACGCGGCACTTTACAGTCAGTATAGTAACGCACGCTGCACTTTACAGTCAGTATAGTAACGCACGCTGCACTTTACAGTCAGTATAGTAACACACGCTGCACTTTACAGTCAGTATAGTAACACACGCTGCACTTTACAGTCAGTATAGTAACACATGCTGCACTTTACAGTCAGTATAGTAACACATGCTGCTCTTTACAGTCAGTATAGTAACACATGCGGCACTTTACAGTCAGTATAGTAACACATGCTGCACTTTACAGTCAGTATAGTAACACATGCTGCTCTTTACAGTCAGTATAGTAACACACGCTGCTCTTTACAGTCAGTATAGTAACACACGCTGCTCTTTACAGTCAGTATAGTAACGCACGCTGCACTTTACAGTCAGTATAGTAACACACGCTGCACTTTACAGTCAGTATAGTAACACACGCGGCACTTTACAGTCAGTATAGTAACACATGCGGCACTTTACAGTCAGTATAGTAACGCACGCTGTACTTTACAGTCAGTATAGTAACACACGCTGCTCTTTACAGTCAGTATAGTAACACATGCTGCACTTTACAGTCAGTATAGTAACACATGCTGCTCTTTACAGTCAGTATAGTAACACATGCTGCACTTTACAGTCAGTATAGTAACACATGCTGCACTTTACAGTCAGTATAGTAACACACGCTGCTCTTTACAGTCAGTATAGTAATGCACGCTGCACTTTACAGTCAGTATAGTAACACATGCTGCACTTTACAGTCAGTATAGTAACGCATGCTGCACTTTACAGTCAGTATAGTAACACATGCTGCACTTTACAGTCAGTATAGTAACACACGCTGCACTTTACAGTCAGTATAGTAACACATGCTGCACTTTACAGTCAGTATAGTAACACATGCGGCACTTTACAGTCAGTATAGTAACACATGCGGCACTTTACAGTCAGTATAGTAACACATGCTGCACTTTACAGTCAGTATAGTAACACATGCGGCACTTTACAGTCAGTATAGTAACACACGCTGCACTTTACAGTCAGTATAGTAACGCACGCTGTACTTTACAGTCAGTATAGTAACGCACGCTGCACTTTACAGTCAGTATAGTAACACATGCTGCACTTTACAGTCAGTATAGTAACACATGCTGCACTTTACAGTCAGTATAGTAACACATGCTGCTCTTTACAGTCAGTATAGTAACGCATGCTGCTCTTTACAGTCAGTATAGTAACACATGCTGCTCTTTACAGTCAGTATAGTAACGACGCTGCTCTTTACAGTCAGTATAGTAACACACGCTGCACTTTACAGTCAGTATAGTAACGCACGCTGCACTTTACAGTCAGTATAGAAGGGGCTGGACGGAGCCTGCAGGGCTGAAGGGGAAGCCCCCATGACCTCCCTGGTAGGGAAAGGGTTAACAAGTGAGGGAGAGTTGGGGGGGGTCAGGGAGGAGTCAGGGGGCCGTTGCTGCGCTTCCCGCTGTTTTCGGCATTGAGCCGGAAGCAGCGGGAGGAGTAGCACAGTAAGGACAAGCTCCCCGTTGCCCGCGCTCTTACATTATGGCAGAGGCAGTTTTGTTAGAGCAGCTGCGTGCTGCTGCTGTGCACCACGGTCCCGGATGGCTGGAGGAGACCGTGGCTGCATTAGCGAGGATCCCGGACGCTGTGTTGCCACGTCAGGCCCGGCGTTCGGGGTCTGTTGCAGGAGACAGGCTCCCCTCCCCCGGCCCCCTTCCTAGCATGGCGGCGGGGGGGAGTCGGCAACAACTGCTCCTGTCCGGAGCAGGCAGAGAGCGTTGCCGGGGGTGACGGCGACGCAGGCCGGGTCGACCCGTCCCTCCCGGCGGTCTCGACCTCCAGAGCGCCTCAGTCCTGAGGCAGTCCCGCGGACACGGCGTCGCAGAGGGAGCCCGATCTCGGACGCTGCAGGCCAGGCAGCTGGGGGGACCGCCCCTTCCCAGGCCCTGCATCCTGGCAGGAATCCCAAGCCGCGACGGGGTCCGGCGGTGAGCAGGGAGTCGCAGGCCGGGCTCCCTGTCACCCCTCCACCATCGGATGGAAGATTTGGAGGACGAGGTACGGCCGCCCCGCCTGGTGATGTTCCGGCCAGGGGGCAGGCTTCTTCAGGATCATCGAGACGGACGCCTAGATCTGCAGCGACGTCGAGGCAACAGGTCCGGTCGGAAGTCTGGGTTCCATCGGTCGGGCGGCAGGTTGCCGGCCCATCGGTCAGCGCGTCATCATCTCCGATCCGAAGATGTCGGTGGGATGGCCAGTCGTCTGCGAGAGATGAGCTGGAGGAAGGTGAACTGGACGTGTATCGTCGAGGTCAGGATGGTCCGGCTGACGGGAACACAGCGCCTGTGCGGCCCGGTGAGTGTGTAACTCCATCATTGTCATATCCAGCGATTTTTATGTCGGGTGTCGGTGGGGGGGCTGCTAGCGTCGCATCGGTTGCCGGTAGTGGCGCGGGCGGGCGCGATGGCGCGGGTCTGGCAGATTTAGTGGGTTGCTTGAGGGAGCTGGTCGGGCGCCTAGATAGGGCGGCGGCGCCGGTAGTTACGGAAGTGTCCCCGGCGGTAGTGTGGGAGGGCCCCAGGGACGTGGGATTGGTACAGGCGCGGCCCGTGCTGGCGGTTAGGGAGGCGGTCGCGGTGTCGGTACAGACCGAGGCACAAAAGGATGGCGATCGGGTGCGTATTGATGACCGTGCTCGGGGGGAGGTGTACGTTTGTTTCGAAGGTCCGTTGGGGGCGCATTTAAAGCAGGAGGTGCGCGAGCGGATCTGGAAGGACGAATATGTTGAGATTTTTTCTCTCTTGCCGCTCGCTAAATTTAATTTGGATAAGAGCAAGCGGGACGAGAGTAAAAAGGACGAGGAGGAACGGCGGCGGTATAGGCTTATCCCGCAGACGTTCGTTAATTGGTCGCAGGCGTTCGCCATATTGGCTAGTGTGATAGGGGAAAAGGCGCCGGAAAATTGTTCGGCGTTGTTTTGTTATTTTGATGCCATTGGGGAGGCTCATAGGGCGTATGGGGGTCAGGCGTGGCTGCGATACGATGAGCAATTCCGTCAGCGGAAAGCGGTTCGGCCGGCGATTCGGTGGGACCAGAAGGATATTGCTCTCTGGTTACGGGTTACGGCTCCGGTTAGGCAGTCCTTTCCCGGGAGCGCCGGCCAGGGAGGCCAGTCTAGTCAGGTTGGACAAAGCGGCGGGGGAAAGGTGGGTTTTTGCTGGCAATTTAATGAAGGCCAGTGTAAGTTCGGGGCCACGTGCAAGTTGAAGCACGTGTGTTCCGAGTGTAATGGTGCATCACACGGGGCGGCAAAATTTCTGCGGAAAAAGTGGTCAGGGAACAAGCCCTCCGCGGCTGGTCAAGGGGGTGTCGCCGGTGAGGGTGGAAAAGATGGCCCCTTATCTAAATGAGTATCCGGATAGGGCGGCGGCTAAGTTGCTTTCCGAAGGGTTTCGTGTTGGTTTTGTTATTCCTCCGCCTCCTTATGAGGTTCCGGTTACGCGGAGGAATTTAAAATCGGCTTACTTGCATGCAAAAGTCGTGTCGGAAAAGTTGTTAAAAGAAGTTTCGTTGGGCCGCATGTCGGGGCCGTTTGTTGAGTCGCCTGTAAAAGATTTAGTTGTGTCCCCGTTGGGTATTGTCCCTAAACGCGAGCCCGGAAAATTTCGTTTGATTCAACATTTATCGTATCCCAAGGGTTCGTCGGTAAATGACGGGATTGATCACGAGTTGTGCTCCGTAGTCTATACCTCATTCGATAAGGCGGTGGGTTTAGTGCGGGCTGCGGGTCCAGGTGCGCTGCTAGCAAAAACCGACATCGAGGCGGCGTTCAGGTTGTTGCCTGTTCATCCAGAAAGCCAACGGCTGTTGGGTTGTTTTTGGGATGGGGCTTTTTACGTGGATCGGTGCCTTCCGATGGGGTGTTCCCTTTCTTGTGCATACTTCGAGGCGTTTAGTAGCTTCGTAGAGTGGGTAACGAGGGGAGTATCAGGGGTCGACTCGTTGATCCATTGCTTAGATGATTTTTTGTGCGTTGGCCCGGGGGGTTCGCCGGTTTGCGGTAATTTGCTTCATGCACTACAGAAGGTGGCGAGGGATTTTGGGATTCCTTTGGCGCCAGAAAAAACGGAGGGCCCGGTAGCGACGATTTGTTTTTTGGGAATTGAAATAGACTCGTGGCAATGGAGTGTCGTCTCCCTGCGGATAAGTTGGGTGCTTTGAGGCTGGAGGTACGGCGGGCTTGTAGACTGAAGAAAATGACGCTGCGGGAGATTCAGTCGTTGCTGGGGAAGTTGAATTTCGCCTGCCGGATTATGCCGATGGGGAGGGTGTTTGGTAGGAGGTTGGCGGCGGCAACGGCGGGAGTGCGTGCGCCGCATCATTTTGTGCGGCTCAAGGAGGAGCACCGAGCTGATCTTCAGGTTTGGGATGACTTCTTGGGCCAGTACAATGGTCGCTCGCTATGGATGGCCCCAGCGCAGGATACGAGTGATTTGAATATTTTTACGGATGCGGCTGGGGCGGGCGGTTTTGGAGCTTACGGGGGAGATCCGTGGTGCGCAGGTCAATGGCCGGCTAGTTGGGTGTCCAGTGGACTCACGCGGAATCTGGCCCTGCTCGAGCTGTTTCCCATCGTGGTGGCGGCTACCATTTGGGGGGACAGGCTCAGGGATAAGAAGGTCCGTTTTTACTGCGACAACATGGGGGTGGTGCTGGCCATTAATAATATCACGGCGTCCTCTCCTCCGGTAGTTCAATTGTTGCGACATTTAGTGTTGGTGTGTTTGTCGTTGAACGCGTGGGTGGTGGCGGTGCATGTCCCGGGAGTACGGAATTGTATCGCTGATGCTCTTTCTCGCTCGCAGTGGGACCGGTTTCGGCAATTGGCACCGGGAGCGGAACGTCTCGGTTTGGCTTGTCCGGAACATCTTTGGGATCTGGTATCGGTCCCGTAGAACAACTGTTACAAAGGTCTTTGGCGCGCACGACGTGGAGTGCTTATGCTGCTTGTTGGAGGCAGTGGGAGGAGTGAGTAAGAGATTTGGGTGACGTCAATACGGATAGAGACAGGTTGGTGGCACTTTTGTACTGGTTAGGGGACGCCTGGGAGGCGGGGTTTTCAGTGGCAAAGGTGAACCGGTTCATATCTGCGGTGGCGTTTGGGTTTAAGTTGCGGGGCTTTCAGGATGTATCGAAGGAATTTCTGGTGTCGCAGGCTTTGAAGGGGTTGCGCCGAGGTAGGGTGGAGGCGGATAGTAGAAGGCCTGTGTCGTTTGCTTTGCTTAGCTCGTTGGGCGGTTCATTAGCATCAGTCTGTCGTTCTGCAGACGAAATGGATTTGTTTCGGTTAGCTTTTTCGTTAGCGTTCTTTGGGGCATTTAGAATAGGTGAGTTGGTGTCGCCAAGTACCAAACAGGCAGGGGGGCTGAGATCTGGGGAGGTGAGCCTATTCGCAGATCGGCTGGAGGTATGGTTGCGTCGGTCAAAAACTGACCAAGTAGGGAAGGGTAAGCTGATAGTTTTGTTCGCCCTCCCGGGGTCGGTTATGTGCCCAGTAGAGTGCATGCAGGGTTTTACGCCAAAAAGGGGGTCTCCAGATTTGCCTTTGTTACGTCATGTGGACGGGTCGTTTTTGTCCAGGTTTCAGTTTGGAGCTGTATTTAAAAAATGTTTGACGGCGGTTGGTGTTGCGGCAGGCTCATATTCATCTCATTCCTTCAGGATTGGCGCAGCAACAGAAGCGGGGCGCTGGGGGTTGGATGATGAGGGGGTGCGGCGTATTGGTCGTTGGGAGTCCAACAGGTTTAAGTCCTATGTCCGCCCCCATATGTTATGAGGTTTGCTGTTAACGCTTTAAAATGTTATATGGTGGTGCCTAATTGTTTTTTCCGTTTCAGATTCGCCTCCATGTTTGGTGTGGTTGATGGGTCATTCTTACGTGCACTGGGGGGCTTTGAGGGCAGACGTCCGCCCGGATGGTCGCCAGTTGCGCATTTCGCGACAGGATGCGGTTGTGCATTGGCTGGGATTTAGAGGTATGTCGTGGAGCAGGGTGTTGGCGGAATTCCAGACATATGCTCGGCTTGATAGGGTTCCGGAGGTTTTAGTGCTGCACGTGGGTGGGAATGACTTAGGAGTCCGCCCCTTTCGTGAGTTGGTGCGGGATATCAAACACGATATGTTGTGTTTGTGGGTTTCTTATCCCAAGTTGGTGATAGTGTGGTCGGACATAGTCCCAAGGAAACATTGGCGGTTGGCTAGATCTGTGGAGAGAGTCAATAAGGCTCGCATTAAAGTTAATCGGGCGGTGTCCCGTTTTGTGGCAAAAAGCGGGGGCATTTGCGTGAGGCACAGGGATTTGGAGTCAGGAGTGGGGAATTTCTGGAGGAGTGACGGTGTTCATCTGACCGAGGTTGGCATTGATCTTTGGAGCTTGGCGATAGCAGAAGGCATAGAAAGGGCGGTGGTGGTGTGGAGGAACTCACAGGCTTAAGGTGGTCAAGGCCTGTTTCGCTGTGGCGGGGGGAGTCCTTGAGGCCAGTCAGTACAAAATGGTGGGGGGGTCGCATCGGGGGTATGCGTCCCCCAAAAAAGGTACATGGTTGAAGACTTCATCGGGTGTTATCCCTTTGAAGTGGTCTTCTGGTAGAAGGTATATCACTTGAAGGCTTCATCGGGTGTTATCCCTTTGAAGTGGACTTCTAGTGGTCGGTATATCACTTGAGGGCTTCATCGGGTGTTATCCCCTTGAAGTGGACTTCTAGTGGTTGGAGCCATCTGCAGAGGTGAACGGTGCTTCCGAGCTGGTTTACGGCTGGAGGTAATTAGTGGTTTGCAGATGGCGAACTCGGTGTGTTCTTAAAAAAGGAATATCTGAAAGGGCTTCAAGGACTTCCCCTGCTCGGGTTAATGTTAACGTTAAATTGTTATTTACGTTTCTGACCCATGTTGGGTCATGTGAATTATTAGAAGGAATTCTCTGGTGGATTCCTAACTAGTTATCCGAAGGTTTCGGATTTAAATTGTTTTTATAAAACTGTAAAATTAATAAACGGCTGCTGTGGCCATTTCACATCCAACCTCGGTGTCACGTGTCTTTCCTAAAGGTGGGGGTGGGGGGATAGGATGGGGTAAGGGAAGGTTCGTTAACACACGACTCTACTTAGGCAGGTCAAGAAGGGGCTGGACGGAGCCTGCAGGGCTGAAGGGGAAGCCCCCATGACCTCCCTGGTAGGGAAAGGGTTAACAAGTGAGGGAGAGTTGGGGGGGGTCAGGGAGGAGTCAGGGGGCCGTTGCTGCGCTTCCCGCTGTTTTCGGCATTGAGCCGGAAGCAGCGGGAGGAGTAGCACAGTAAGGACAAGCTCCCACCCTCCCGCCCTTGGTTTGTTACGTGGTGGGTCTTTGCGTACGTCCGTATATGAGTGTTGTGTTTTATTTGTGTGCTTATTTAACATGTTTTTTCCTTTTTTCCGGAGTAGGTTCTGTTGTCATGGCAGCTGGCGGGGGGAGTCCTTGAGGCCAGTCAGTACAAAATGGTGGGGGGGTCGCATCGGGGGTATGCGTCCCCCAAAAAAGGTACATGGTTGAAGACTTCATCGGGTGTTATCCCTTTGAAGTGGTCTTCTGGTAGAAGGTATATCACTTGAAGGCTTCATCGGGTGTTATCCCTTTGAAGTGGACTTCTAGTGGTCGGTATATCACTTGAGGGCTTCATCGGGTGTTATCCCCTTGAAGTGGACTTCTAGTGGTTGGAGCCATCTGCAGAGGTGAACGGTGCTTCCGAGCTGGTTTACGGCTGGAGGTAATTAGTGGTTTGCAGATGGCTAACTCGGTGTGTTCTTAAAAAAGGAATATCTGAAAGGGCTTCAAGGACTTCCCCTGCTCGGGTTAATGTTAACGTTAAATTGTTATTTACGTTTCTGACCCATGTTGGGTCATGTGAATTATTAGAAGGAATTCTCTGGTGGATTCCTAACTAGTTATCCGAAGGTTTCGGATTTAAATTGTTTTTATAAAACTGTAAAATTAATAAACGGCTGCTGTGCCCATTTCACATCCAACCTCGGTGTCACATGTCTTTCCTAAAGGTGGGGGTGGGGGGATAGGATGGGGTAAGTGAAGGTTCGTTAACACACGACTCTACTTAGGCAGGTCAAGTAACACACGCTGCACTTTACAGTCAGTATAGTAACACACGCTGCACTTTACAGTCAGTATAGTAACACATGCTGCACTTTACAGTCAGTATAGTAACGCACGCTGCACTTTACAGTCAGTATAGTAACGCACGCTGCACTTTACAGTCAGTATAGTAACACATGCTGCTCTTTACAGTCAGTATAGTAACACACGCTGCTCTTTACAGTCAGTATAGTAACACACGCTGCACTTTACAGTCAGTATAGTAACACATGCTGCACTTTACAGTCAGTATAGTAACACATGCGTCACTTTACAGTCAGTATAGTAACACATGCTGCACTTTACAGTCAGTATAGTAACACACGCTGCACTTTACAGTCAGTATAGTAACACATGCGTCACTTTACAGTCAGTATAGTAACACATGCGGCACTTTACAGTCAGTATAGTAACACACGCTGCACTTTACAGTCAGTATAGTAACACACGCTACACTTTACAGTCAGTATTGTAACGCATGCTGCTCTTTACAGTCAGTATAGTAACACATGCGGCACTTTACAGTCAGTATAGTAACACAAGCTGCTCTTTACAGTCAGTATAGTAACACACGCTGCACTTTACAGTCAGTATAGTAACAAATGCTGCACTTTACAGTCAGTATAGTAACACATGCGGCACTTTACAGTCAGTATAGTAACGCATGCTGCTCTTTACAGTCAGTATAGTAACACATGCTGCTCTTTACAGTCGGTATAGTAACACACGCTGCACTTTACAGTCAGTATAGTAACGCATGCTGCAATTTACAGTCAGTATAGTAACACACGCTGCACTTTACAGTCAGTATAGTAACACAGGCTGCACTTTACAGTCAGTATAGTAACACACGCTGCACTTTACAGTCAGTATAGTAACGCACGCTGCACTTTACAGTCAGTATAGTAACACATGCTGCACTTTACAGTCAGTATAGTAACACATGCGTCACTTTACAGTCAGTATAGTAACACATGCTGCACTTTACAGTCAGTATAGTAACACACGATGCACTTTACAGTCAGTATAGTAACACATGCTGCACTTTACAGTCAGTATAGTAACACATGCTGCACTTTACAGTCAGTATAGTAACACATGCGGCACTTTACAGTCAGTATAGTAACGCACACTGCTCTTTACAGTCAGTATAGTAACGCACACTGCACTTTACAGTCAGTATAGTAACACATGCTGCACTTTACAGTCAGTATAGTAACACACGCTGCACTTTACAGTCAGTATAGGAACACATGCTGCTCTTTACAGTCAGTATAGTAACACATGCTGCACTTTACAGTCAGTATAGTAACACATGCTGCACTTTACAGTCAGTATAGTAACACACGCTGCACTTTACAGTCAGTATAGTAACGCACGCTGCACTTTACAGTCAGTATAGTAACACACGCTGCACTTTACAGTCAGTATAGTAACACACGCTGCACTTTACAGTCAGTATAGTAACACACGCTGCACTTTACAGTCAGTATAGTAACACATGCGGCACTTTACAGTCAGTATAGTAACACATGCGTCACTTTACAGTCAGTATAGTAACACATGCTGCACTTTACAGTCAGTAAAGTAACACACGCTGCACTTTACAGTCAGTATAGTAACACATGCGTCACTTTACAGTCAGTATAGTAACACACGCTGCACTTTACAGTCAGTATAGTAACACACGCAGCACTTTACAGTCAGTATAGTAACACACGCTGCACTTTACAGTCAGTATAGTAACACACGCTGCATTTTACAGTCAGTATAGTAACACATGCGGCACTTTACAGTCAGTATAGTAACACATGCTGCACTTTACAGTCAGTATAGTAACACATGCGCCACTTTACAGTCAGTATAGTAACACACGCTGCTCTTTACAGTCAGTATAGTAACACACGCTGCACTTTACAGTCAGTATAGTAACAAATGCTGCACTTTACAGTCAGTATAGTAACACATGCGGCACTTTACAGTCAGTATAGTAACGCATGCTGCTCTTTACAGTCAGTATAGTAACACATGCTGCTCTTTACAGTCGGTATAGTAACACACGCTGCACTTTACAGTCAGTATAGTAACGCATGCTGCAATTTACAGTCAGTATAGTAACACACGCTGCACTTTACAGTCAATATAGTAACACACGCTGCACTTTACAGTCAGTATAGTAACGCACGCTGCACTTTACAGTCAGTATAGTAACACATGCTGCCCTCTACAGTCAGTATAGTAACACATGCGTCACTTTACAGTCAGTATAGTAACACATGCTGCACTTTACAGTCAGTATAGTAACACACGATGCACTTTACAGTCAGTATAGTAACACATGCTGCACTTTACAGTCAGTATAGTAACACATGCGGCACTTTACAGTCAGTATAGTAACGCACACTGCTCTTTACAGTCAGTATAGTAACGCACGCTGCACTTTACAGTCAGTATAGTAACATGCTGCACTTTACAGTCAGTATAGTAACACACGCTGCACTTTACAGTCAGTATAGGAACACATGCTGCTCTTTACAGTCAGTATAGTAACACATGCTGCACTTTACAGTCAGTATAGTAACACACGCTGCACTTTACAGTCAGTATAGTAACGCACGCTGCACTTTACAGTCAGTATAGTAACACACGCTGCACTTTACAGTCAGTATAGTAACACACGCTGCACTTTACAGTCAGTATAGTAACACACGCTGCACTTTACAGTCAGTATAGTAACACATGCAGCACTTTACAGTCAGTATAGTAACACATGCGGCACTTTACAGTCAGTAAAGTAACACATGCGGCACTTTACAGTCAGTATAGTAACACATGCTGCACTTTACAGTCAGTATAGTAACACATGCTGCACTTTACAGTCAGTATAGTAACACATGCGGCACTTTACAGTCAGTATAGTAACACATGCTGCACTTTACAGTCAGTATAGTAACACATGCTGCACTTTACAGTCAGTATAGTAACACATGCGGCACTTTACAGTCAGTATAGTAACACATGCTGCACTTTACAGTCAGTATAGTAACACACGCTGCACTTTACAGTCAGTATAGTAACACATGCTGCTCTTTACAGTCAGTATAGTAACACACACTGCACTTTACAGTCAGTATAGTAACACACGCTGCACTTTACAGTCAGTATAGTAACGCACGCTGCACTTTACAGTCAGTATAGTAACACATGCTGCACTTTACAGTCAGTATAGTAACACACGCTGCTCTTTACAGTCAGTATAGTAACACATGCTGCACTTTACAGTCAGTATAGTAACACACGCTGCACTTTACAGTCAGTATAGTAACGCACGCTGCACTTTACAGTCAGTATAGTAACGCACGCTGCTCTTTACAGTCAGTATAGTAACACATGCGGCACTTTACAGTCAGTATAGTAACACACGCTGCACTTTACAGTCAGTATAGTAACGCACACTGCACTTTACAGTCAGTATAGTAACACACGCTGCACTTTACAGTCAGTATAGTAACACACGCTGCACTTTACAGTCAGTATAGTAACACATGCGGCACTTTACAGTCAGTATAGTAACACATGCTGCACTTTACAGTCAGTATAGTAACACATGCTGCACTTTACAGTCAGTATAGTAACACATGCGGCACTTTACAGTCAGTATAGTAACACATGCGGCACTTTACAGTCAGTATAGTAACACATGCGGCACTTTACAGTCAGTATAGTAACACATGCGGCACTTTACAGTCCGTATAGTAACACATGCGGCACTTTACAGTCAGTATAGTAACACATGCGGCACTTTACAGTCAGTATAGTAACACACGCTGCACTTTACAGTCAGTATAGTAACACACGCTGCTCTTTACAGTCAGTATAGTAACACACGCTGCACTTTACAGTCAGTATAGTAACACACGCTGCACTTTACAGTCAGTATAGTAACGCACGCTGCACTTTACAGTCAGTATAGTAACACATGCTGCACTTTACAGTCAGTATAGTAACACATGCTGCACTTTACAGTCAGTATAGTAACACACGCTGCACTTTACAGTCAGTATAGTAACACATGCTGCACTTTACAGTCAGTATAGTAACACGTGCTGCACTTTACAGTCAGTATAGTAACACACGCTGCACTTTACAGTCAGTATAGTAACACACGCTGCTCTTTACAGTCAGTATAGTAACACATGCTGCACTTTACAGTCAGTATAGTAACACACGCTGCACTTTACAGTCAGTATAGTAACACACGCTGCTCTTTACAGTCAGTATAGTAACACATGCTGCACTTTACAGTCAGTATAGTAACACATGCTGCTCTTTACAGTCAGTATAGTAACGCACGCTGCACTTTACAGTCAGTATAGGAACACATGCTGCACTTTACAGTCAGTATAGTAACACACGCTGCACTTTACAGTCAGTATAGTAACACACACTGCACTTTACAGTCAGTATAGTAACACACGCTGCACTTTACAGTCAGTATAGTAACGCATGCTGCACTTTACAGTCAGTATAGTAACGCACGCTGCACTTTACAGTCAGTATAGTAACACACGCTGCACTTTACAGTCAGTATAGTAACACACGCTGCACTTTACAGTCAGTATAGTAACACATGCTGCACTTTACAGTCAGTATAGTAACGCACGCGGCACTTTACAGTCAGTATAGTAACACACGCTGCACTTTACAGTCAGTATAGTAACACACGCTGCACTTTACAGCCAGTATAGTAACACACGCTGCACTTTACAGTCAGTATAGTAACGCACACTGCTCTTTACAGTCAGTATAGTAACGCACGCTGCACGTTACAGTCAGTATAGTAACACATGCTGCACTTTACAGTCAGTATAGTAACACATGCTGCACTTTACAGTCAGTATAGTAACGCACGCTGCACTTTACAGTCAGTATAGTAACACATGCGGCACTTTACAGTCAGTATAGTAACGCATGCTGCACTTTACAGTCAGTATAGTAACACATGCTGCACTTTACAGTCAGTATAGTAACACACGCTGCACTTTACAGTCAGTATAGTAACACATGCTGCACTTTACAGTCAGTATAGTAACACACGCTGCACTTTACAGTCAGTATAGTAACACACGCTGCACTTTACAGTCAGTATAGTAATGCACGCTGCACTTTACAGTCAGTATAGTAACGCATGCGGTACTTTACAGTCAGTATAGTAACACATGCTGCACTTTACAGTCAGTATAGTAACGCACGCTGCACTTTACAGTCAGTATAGTAACACATGCGGCACTTTACAGTCAGTATAGTAAAGCACACTGCACTTTACAGTCAGTATAGTAACGCACGCTGCACTTTACAGTCAGTATAGTAACACATGCTGCACTTTACAGTCAGTATAGTAATGCACGCTGCACTTTACAGTCAGTATAGTAACACATGCTGCACTTTACAGTCAGTATAGTAACACACGCTGCACTTTACAGTCAGTATAGTAACACACGCTGCACTTTACAGTCAGTATAGTAACGCATGCTGCACTTTACAGTCAGTATAGTAACACATGCGGCACTTTACAGTCAGTATAGTAACACATGCTGCACTTTACAGTCAGTATAGTAACGCACGCTGCACTTTACAGTCAGTATAGTAACACATGCTGCTCTTTACAGTCAGTATAGTAACACACGCTGCTCTTTACAGTCAGTATAGTAACACACGCTGCACTTTACAGTCAGTATAGTAACACACGCTGCACTTTACAGTCAGTATAGTAACGCACGCTGCTCTTTACAGTCAGTATAGTAACACACGCTGCTCTTTAGTCAGTATAGTAACGCACGCTGCACTTTACAGTCAGTATAGTAACACACGCTGCACTTTACAGTCAGTATAGTAACACACGCTGCACTTTACAGTCAGTATAGTAACACATGCGGCACTTTACAGTCAGTATAGTAACACACGCTGCACTTTACAGTCAGTATAGTAACACATGCGGCACTTTACAGTCAGTATAGTAACACACGCTGCACTTTACAGTCAGTATAGTAACACATGCTGCACTTTACAGTCAGTATAGTAACACACGCTGCACTTTACAGTCAGTATAGTAACACATGCTGCACTTTACAGTCAGTATAGTAACACACGCTGCTCTTTACAGTCAGTATAGTAACGCATGCTGCACTTTACAGTCAGTATAGTAACACACGCTGCACTTTACAGTCAGTATAGTAACGCACGCTGCACTTTACAGTCGGTATAGTAACACACGCTGCTCTTTACAGTCAGTATAGTAACGCATGCTGCACTTTACAGTCAGTATAGTAACACATGCTGCACTTTACAGTCAGTATAGTAACACATGCTGCACTTTACAGTCAGTATAGTAACACACGCTGCACTTTACAGTCAGTATAGTAACACATGCTGCTCTTTACAGTCAGTATAGTAATACATGCGGCACTTTACAGTCAGTATAGTAACACACGCTGCTCTTTACAGTCAGTATAGTAACACATGCTGCACTTTACAGTCAGTATAGTAACGCATGCTGCTCTTTACAGTCAGTATAGTAATACATGCGGCACTTTACAGTCAGTATAGTAACACACGCTGCACTTTACAGTCAGTATAGTAACACACGCTGCACTTTACAGTCAGTATAGTAACACGCGTGGCACTTTACAGTCAGTATAGTAACACACGCTGCACTTTACAGTCAGTATAGTAACGCATGCTGCTCTTTACAGTTAGTATAGTAACACATGCGGCACTTTACAGTCAGTATTGTAACACACGCTGCACTTTACAGTCAGTATAGTAACGCACGCTGCACTTTACAGTCAGTATAGTAACGCATGCTGCTCTTTACAGTTAGTATAGTAACACATGCTGCACTTTACAGTTAGTATAGTAACACATGCTGCACTTTACAGTCAGTATAGTAACACACGCGGCACTTTACAGTAAGTATAGTAACGCATGCGGCACTTTACAGTCAGTATAGTAACACATGCTGCACTTTACAGTCAGTATAGTAACGCATGCGGCACTTTACAGTCAGTATAGTAACACATGCGGCACTTTACAGTCAGTATAGTAACACACGCTGCACTTTACAGTCAGTATAGTAACACACGCTGCACTTCAGAGTCAGTATAGTAACACATGCTGCTCTTTACAGTCAGTATAGTAACGCACGCTGCACTTTACAGTCAGTATAGTAACACATGCGGAACTTTACAGTCAGTATAGTAACACATGCAGCACTTTACAGTCAGTATAGTAACACATGCAGCACTTTACAGTCAGTATAGTAACACATGCTGCACTTTACAGTCTTGTATAGTAACACATGCGGCTCTTTACAGTTAGTATAGTAACGCACGCTGCTCTTTACAGTCAGTATAGTAACGCACGCTGCACTTTACAGTCAGTATAGTAACACACGCTGCACTTTACAGTCAGTATAGTAACACATGCTGCACTTTACAGTCAGTATAGTAACACATGCTGCTCTTTACAGTCAGTATAGTAACGCACGCTGCACTTTACAGTCAGTATAGTAACACATGCGGAACTTTACAGTCAGTATAGTAACACATGCGGCACTTTACAGTCAGTATAGTAACACATGCTGCACTTTACAGTCAGTATAGTAACACATGCGGCTCTTTACAGTCAGTATAGTAACGCACGCTGCTCTTTACAGTCAGTATAGTAACGCACGCTGCACTTTACAGTCAGTATAGTAACACATGCTGCACTTTACAGTCAGTATAGTAACGCACGCTGCACTTTACAGTCAGTATAGTAACACATGCGGCACTTTACAGTCAGTATAGTAACACATGCTGCACTTTACAGTCAGTATAGTAACACATGCAGCACTTTACAGTCAGTATAGTAACACATGCGGCACTTTACAGTCAGTATAGTAACGCACGCTGCACTTTACAGTCAGTATAGTAACACATGCTGCTCTTTACAGTCAGTATAGTAACACATGCGGCACTTTACAGTCAGTATAGTAACACACGCTGCACTTTACAGTCAGTATAGTAACACACGCTGCACTTTACAGTCAGTATAGTAACACATGCTGCTCTTTACAGTCAGTATAGTAACACACGCTGCACTTTACAGTCAGTATAGTAACGCACGCTGCACTTTACAGTCAGTATAGTAACGCACGCTGCACTTTACAGTCAGTATAGTAACACACGCTGCTCTTTACAGTCAGTATAGTAACGCACGCTGCACTTTACAGTCAGTATAGTAACACACGCTGCACTTTACAGTCAGTATAGTAACACACGCTGCACTTTACAGTCAGTATAGTAACACATGCGGCACTTTACAGTCAGTATAGTAACACATGCTGCACTTTACAGACAGTATAGTAACGCACGCTGCTCTTTACAGTCAGTATAGTAACACACGCTGCACTTTACAGTCAGTATAGTAACACACGCTGCTCTTTACAGTCAGTATAGTAACACATGCTGCACTTTACAGTCAGTATAGTAACGCACGCTGCACTTTACAGTCAGTATAGTAACACACGCTGCACTTTACATTCAGTATAGTAACACACGCTGCTCTTTACAGTCAGTATAGTAACACATGCGGCACTTTACATTCAGTATAGTAACACACGCTGCTCTTTACAGTCAGTATAGTAACACATGAGGCACTTTACAGTCAGTATAGTAACGCACGCTGCTCTTTACAGTCAGTATAGTAACGCACGCTGCTCTTTACAGTCAGTATAGTAACACATGCTGCTCTTTACAGTCAGTATAGTAACACATGCTGCTCTTTACAGTCAGTATAGTAACACATGCTGCTCTTTACAGTCAGTATAGTAACACACGCTGCACTTTACAGTCAGTATAGTAACGCACGCTGCTCTTTACAGTCAGTATAGTAACACATGCTGCACTTTACAGTCAGTATAGTAACACACGCTGCACTTTACAGTCAGTATAGTAACACATGCTGCACTTTACAGTCAGTATAGTAACGCACGCTGCACTTTACAGTCAGTATAGTAACACATGCGGCACTTTACAGTCAGTATAGTAACGCACGCTGCACTTTACAGTCAGTATAGTAACACACGCTGCACTTTACAGTCAGTATAGTAACACACGCTGCTCTTTTCAGTCAGTATAGTAACACATGCTGCTCTTTACAGTCAGTAAAGTAACACACGCTGCACTTTACAGTCAGTATAGTAACGCACGCTGCACTTTACAGTCAGTATAGTAACGCACGCTGCACTTTACAGTCAGTATAGTAACACACGCTGCACTTTACAGTCAGTATAGTAACACACGCGGCACTTTACAGTCAGTATAGTAACGCACGCTGCATTTTACAGTCAGTATAGTAACGCACGCTGCACTTTACAGTCAGTATAGTAACACATGCGGCACTTTACAGTCAGTATAGTAGCACATGCAGCACTTTACAGTCAGTATAGTAACACATGCGGCACTTTACAGTCAGTATAGTAACACATGCGGCACTTTACAGTCAGTATAGTAACACACGCTGCACTTTACAATCAGTATAGTAACGCATGCGGCACTTTACAGTCAGTATAGTAACACATGCTGCACTTTACAGTCAGTATAGTAACACATGCTGCTCTTTACAGTCAGTATAGTAACACATGCTGCTCTTTACAGTCAGTATAGTAACACATGCTGCTCTTTACAGTCAGTATAGTAACACACGCTGCACTTTACAGTCAGTATAGTAACACACGCTGCACTTTACAGTCAGTATAGTAACACATGCGGCACTTTACAGTCAGTATAGTAACACATGCTGCACTTTACAGTCAGTATAGTAACGCACGCTGCTCTTTACAGTCAGTATAGTAACGCACGCTGCTCTTTACAGTCAGTATAGTAACACATGCTGCTCTTTACAGTCAGTATAGTAACACATGCTGCTCTTTACAGTCAGTATAGTAACGCACGCTGCACTTTACAGTCAGTATAGGAACACATGCTGCACTTTACAGTCAGTATAGTAACACACGCTGCACTTTACAGTCAGTATAGTAACACACACTGCACTTTACAGTCAGTATAGTAACACACGCTGCACTTTACAGTCAGTATAGTAACGCATGCTGCACTTTACAGTCAGTATAGTAACGCACGCTGCACTTTACAGTCAGTATAGTAACACACGCTGCACTTTACAGTCAGTATAGTAACACACGCTGCACTTTACAGTCAGTATAGTAACACATGCTGCACTTTACAGTCAGTATAGTAACGCACGCGGCACTTTACAGTCAGTATAGTAACACACGCTGCACTTTACAGTCAGTATAGTAACACACGCTGCACTTTACAGCCAGTATAGTAACACACGCTGCACTTTACAGTCAGTATAGTAACGCACACTGCTCTTTACAGTCAGTATAGTAACGCACGCTGCACGTTACAGTCAGTATAGTAACACATGCTGCACTTTACAGTCAGTATAGTAACACATGCTGCACTTTACAGTCAGTATAGTAACGCACGCTGCACTTTACAGTCAGTATAGTAACACATGCGGCACTTTACAGTCAGTATAGTAACGCATGCTGCACTTTACAGTCAGTATAGTAACACATGCTGCACTTTACAGTCAGTATAGTAACACACGCTGCACTTTACAGTCAGTATAGTAACACATGCTGCACTTTACAGTCAGTATAGTAACACACGCTGCACTTTACAGTCAGTATAGTAACACACGCTGCACTTTACAGTCAGTATAGTAATGCACGCTGCACTTTACAGTCAGTATAGTAACGCATGCGGTACTTTACAGTCAGTATAGTAACACATGCTGCACTTTACAGTCAGTATAGTAACGCACGCTGCACTTTACAGTCAGTATAGTAACACATGCGGCACTTTACAGTCAGTATAGTAAAGCACACTGCACTTTACAGTCAGTATAGTAACGCACGCTGCACTTTACAGTCAGTATAGTAACACATGCTGCACTTTACAGTCAGTATAGTAATGCACGCTGCACTTTACAGTCAGTATAGTAACACATGCTGCACTTTACAGTCAGTATAGTAACACACGCTGCACTTTACAGTCAGTATAGTAACACACGCTGCACTTTACAGTCAGTATAGTAACGCATGCTGCACTTTACAGTCAGTATAGTAACACATGCGGCACTTTACAGTCAGTATAGTAACACATGCTGCACTTTACAGTCAGTATAGTAACGCACGCTGCACTTTACAGTCAGTATAGTAACACATGCTGCTCTTTACAGTCAGTATAGTAACACACGCTGCTCTTTACAGTCAGTATAGTAACACACGCTGCACTTTACAGTCAGTATAGTAACACACGCTGCACTTTACAGTCAGTATAGTAACGCACGCTGCTCTTTACAGTCAGTATAGTAACACACGCTGCTCTTTAGTCAGTATAGTAACGCACGCTGCACTTTACAGTCAGTATAGTAACACACGCTGCACTTTACAGTCAGTATAGTAACACACGCTGCACTTTACAGTCAGTATAGTAACACATGCGGCACTTTACAGTCAGTATAGTAACACACGCTGCACTTTACAGTCAGTATAGTAACACATGCGGCACTTTACAGTCAGTATAGTAACACACGCTGCACTTTACAGTCAGTATAGTAACACATGCTGCACTTTACAGTCAGTATAGTAACACACGCTGCACTTTACAGTCAGTATAGTAACACATGCTGCACTTTACAGTCAGTATAGTAACACACGCTGCTCTTTACAGTCAGTATAGTAACGCATGCTGCACTTTACAGTCAGTATAGTAACACACGCTGCACTTTACAGTCAGTATAGTAACGCACGCTGCACTTTACAGTCGGTATAGTAACACACGCTGCTCTTTACAGTCAGTATAGTAACGCATGCTGCACTTTACAGTCAGTATAGTAACACATGCTGCACTTTACAGTCAGTATAGTAACACATGCTGCACTTTACAGTCAGTATAGTAACACACGCTGCACTTTACAGTCAGTATAGTAACACATGCTGCTCTTTACAGTCAGTATAGTAATACATGCGGCACTTTACAGTCAGTATAGTAACACACGCTGCTCTTTACAGTCAGTATAGTAACACATGCTGCACTTTACAGTCAGTATAGTAACGCATGCTGCTCTTTACAGTCAGTATAGTAATACATGCGGCACTTTACAGTCAGTATAGTAACACACGCTGCACTTTACAGTCAGTATAGTAACACACGCTGCACTTTACAGTCAGTATAGTAACACGCGTGGCACTTTACAGTCAGTATAGTAACACACGCTGCACTTTACAGTCAGTATAGTAACGCATGCTGCTCTTTACAGTTAGTATAGTAACACATGCGGCACTTTACAGTCAGTATTGTAACACACGCTGCACTTTACAGTCAGTATAGTAACGCACGCTGCACTTTACAGTCAGTATAGTAACGCATGCTGCTCTTTACAGTTAGTATAGTAACACATGCTGCACTTTACAGTTAGTATAGTAACACATGCTGCACTTTACAGTCAGTATAGTAACACACGCGGCACTTTACAGTAAGTATAGTAACGCATGCGGCACTTTACAGTCAGTATAGTAACACATGCTGCACTTTACAGTCAGTATAGTAACGCATGCGGCACTTTACAGTCAGTATAGTAACACATGCGGCACTTTACAGTCAGTATAGTAACACACGCTGCACTTTACAGTCAGTATAGTAACACACGCTGCACTTCAGAGTCAGTATAGTAACACATGCTGCTCTTTACAGTCAGTATAGTAACGCACGCTGCACTTTACAGTCAGTATAGTAACACATGCGGAACTTTACAGTCAGTATAGTAACACATGCAGCACTTTACAGTCAGTATAGTAACACATGCAGCACTTTACAGTCAGTATAGTAACACATGCTGCACTTTACAGTCTTGTATAGTAACACATGCGGCTCTTTACAGTTAGTATAGTAACGCACGCTGCTCTTTACAGTCAGTATAGTAACGCACGCTGCACTTTACAGTCAGTATAGTAACACACGCTGCACTTTACAGTCAGTATAGTAACACATGCTGCACTTTACAGTCAGTATAGTAACACATGCTGCTCTTTACAGTCAGTATAGTAACGCACGCTGCACTTTACAGTCAGTATAGTAACACATGCGGAACTTTACAGTCAGTATAGTAACACATGCGGCACTTTACAGTCAGTATAGTAACACATGCTGCACTTTACAGTCAGTATAGTAACACATGCGGCTCTTTACAGTCAGTATAGTAACGCACGCTGCTCTTTACAGTCAGTATAGTAACGCACGCTGCACTTTACAGTCAGTATAGTAACACATGCTGCACTTTACAGTCAGTATAGTAACGCACGCTGCACTTTACAGTCAGTATAGTAACACATGCGGCACTTTACAGTCAGTATAGTAACACATGCTGCACTTTACAGTCAGTATAGTAACACATGCAGCACTTTACAGTCAGTATAGTAACACATGCGGCACTTTACAGTCAGTATAGTAACGCACGCTGCACTTTACAGTCAGTATAGTAACACATGCTGCTCTTTACAGTCAGTATAGTAACACATGCGGCACTTTACAGTCAGTATAGTAACACACGCTGCACTTTACAGTCAGTATAGTAACACACGCTGCACTTTACAGTCAGTATAGTAACACATGCTGCTCTTTACAGTCAGTATAGTAACACACGCTGCACTTTACAGTCAGTATAGTAACGCACGCTGCACTTTACAGTCAGTATAGTAACGCACGCTGCACTTTACAGTCAGTATAGTAACACACGCTGCTCTTTACAGTCAGTATAGTAACGCACGCTGCACTTTACAGTCAGTATAGTAACACACGCTGCACTTTACAGTCAGTATAGTAACACACGCTGCACTTTACAGTCAGTATAGTAACACATGCGGCACTTTACAGTCAGTATAGTAACACATGCTGCACTTTACAGACAGTATAGTAACGCACGCTGCTCTTTACAGTCAGTATAGTAACACACGCTGCACTTTACAGTCAGTATAGTAACACACGCTGCTCTTTACAGTCAGTATAGTAACACATGCTGCACTTTACAGTCAGTATAGTAACGCACGCTGCACTTTACAGTCAGTATAGTAACACACGCTGCACTTTACATTCAGTATAGTAACACACGCTGCTCTTTACAGTCAGTATAGTAACACATGCGGCACTTTACATTCAGTATAGTAACACACGCTGCTCTTTACAGTCAGTATAGTAACACATGAGGCACTTTACAGTCAGTATAGTAACGCACGCTGCTCTTTACAGTCAGTATAGTAACGCACGCTGCTCTTTACAGTCAGTATAGTAACACATGCTGCTCTTTACAGTCAGTATAGTAACACATGCTGCTCTTTACAGTCAGTATAGTAACACATGCTGCTCTTTACAGTCAGTATAGTAACACACGCTGCACTTTACAGTCAGTATAGTAACGCACGCTGCTCTTTACAGTCAGTATAGTAACACATGCTGCACTTTACAGTCAGTATAGTAACACACGCTGCACTTTACAGTCAGTATAGTAACACATGCTGCACTTTACAGTCAGTATAGTAACGCACGCTGCACTTTACAGTCAGTATAGTAACACATGCGGCACTTTACAGTCAGT
>NW_027463778.1:0-69261 GCF_050947455.1 Rhinoderma darwinii | reverse complement strand
CTTCTTTTGCTTGCACCACAATGCAGTGCTGAAAGAGGAGGAATCTACATAAAAACGCCTTCCTGGCAACGCCCAAATGCCCTGCTGCCATGCAGATAAACACTGGCAGCGGCAGCAAGTGCATGCCCACAGCCACCCCTTGTTCCTTCACACCTTGTATCAGCTGTAATCCAGTCCAGTCCAGTGCTGCCTGCTGAGCAGCACTGACCAACACTGCCTGGGCCCAGGCTTTTATCTCTGAGGCCCCATTATGATGTCAGAAAGCTGGCTCTGGAATCCTGAGGGCTCCACTATGACACGTGCAAAGTTCCGTCTGAACTTTATATAAGACGGTGAGGCTCAGTCAGTCACTCAGTGTTGCCTGAGAGGGCAACACTGCAACAGCCGGCCGCCAGGCTGTCTTTTTTTTGCACAGCTAGTTGCCTCCAGGAGGCCACAAGAGGGAGACAAGGGACTGCAAAATGGAAAATAGGCATCCACCAACTTTACAGACAACTTCTCCTTGCTCCTACAACCTCCATCCTTGCACAGTTTGTTATTCTTCTAGGTAACATAGTAACAAATCCAAATTGCTGCTCTCTTTGTAGGCAAGCAAGGCTTTGTTGCAACTGCAATTCTTACTTCTTCTTGAAATGTAGGGACGACAGTACATTCCATCACATCCATCTAGTGTACACAGGTAGGTCCATTGTGGCGGGCAGGCGAGCGGGCGGGCTGCTTTATTGGCTGTTTGCTGTTCCCCTACTCCACTCCACTATTTGACTGTTGTGCTGCATCAATCAATCAATCAATCAATCAATCAATCAATCAATCAGTGGCTGGCTCAGGTGCAGCTCTTTAACTTACCTAAAAGGGAGGGCGGAGAGAAGACAAGGAAGGTGAATGAGGTGTTCCAATGTGAAATGCCGGAAACACAGAAACACAGACGACACACAACAAGAGGTGGCAATCTATTCATTAATTGCATTTAATCAATGAGCTCATTATCACTCATGCATTGTCCAACAGGTGTTGAAATAATGGGATTAAAAGAGGAGATCCCTTCAGAAAGACAGAAACAATAGCAAAGACAAAAAACACTTTTGGAATCTGCTTTTAGTCAACACATAAGGAAAGGGTGCACCGGTCCTGGAAATACTGCAATACCAGGTCAATGCGTGGAGTGGACAGAGCAAGCTCTATTTCCATCTCCCTGTTCTAAAAATCCATTTAATATATGGTCCCCAGATAGGGGACGTATCAGATATTAAACTGATAAGAACAGATACTACACTTGATCTTAGCCAAAAGGCCGAGAAGCGATAACCCGAACGGGCCGCGCGTTGCCCGAGCCTGCCCGATACTGCTGTTCAGCCCTTGCAGCGATTCAGCCTACTTCTAGGCAATTCCATGGGGCCCTGCAGGCTCACACACTCACAGCTACACGGGAGGTGAATAAAGGCCGGAGAGGAAGCCAGACAGGATTTGCTTCTTTTGCTTGCACCACAATGCAGTGCTGAAAGAGGAGGAATCTACATAAAAACGCCTTCCTGGCAACGCCCAAATGCCCTGCTGCCATGCAGATAAACACTGGCAGCGGCAGCAAGTGCATGCCCACAGCCACCCCTTGTTCCTTCACACCTTGTATCAGCTGTAATCCAGTCCAGTCCAGTGCTGCCTGCTGAGCAGCACTGACCAACACTGCCTGGGCCCAGGCTTTTATCTCTGAGGCCCCATTATGATGTCAGAAAGCTGGCTCTGGAATCCTGAGGGCTCCACTATGACACGTGCAAAGTTCCGTCTGAACTTTATATAAGACGGTGAGGCTCAGTCAGTCACTCAGTGTTGCCTGAGAGGGCAACACTGCAACAGCCGGCCGCCAGGCTGTCTTTTTTTTGCACAGCTAGTTGCCTCCAGGAGGCCACAAGAGGGAGACAAGGGACTGCAAAATGGAAAATAGGCATCCACCAACTTTACAGACAACTTCTCCTTGCTCCTACAACCTCCATCCTTGCACAGTTTGTTATTCTTCTAGGTAACATAGTAACAAATCCAAATTGCTGCTCTCTTTGTAGGCAAGCAAGGCTTTGTTGCAACTGCAATTCTTACTTCTTCTTGAAATGTAGGGACGACAGTACATTCCATCACATCCATCTAGTGTACACAGGTAGGTCCATTGTGGCGGGCAGGCGAGCGGGCGGGCTGCTTTATTGGCTGTTTGCTGTTCCCCTACTCCACTCCACTATTTGACTGTTGTGCTGCATCAATCAATCAATCAATCAATCAATCAATCAATCAGTGGCTGGCTCAGGTGCAGCTCTTTAACTTACCTAAAAGGGAGGGCGGAGAGAAGACAAGGAAGGTGAATGAGGTGCTCCAATGTGAAATGCCGGAAACACAGAAACACAGACGACACACAACAAGAGGTGGCAATCTATTCATTAATTGCATTTAATCAATGAGCTCATTATCACTCATGCATTGTCCAACAGGTGTTGAAATAATGGGATTAAAAGGGGAGATCCCTTCAGAAAGACAGAAACAATAGCAAAGACAAAAAACACTTTTGGAATCTGCTTTTAGTCAACACATAAGGAAAGGGTGCACCGGTCCTGGAAATACTGCAATACCAGGTCAATGCGTGGAGTGGACAGAGCAAGCTCTATTTCCATCTCCCTGTTCTAAAAATCCATTTAATATATGGTCCCCAGATAGGGGACGTATCAGATATTAAACTGATAAGAACAGATACTACACTTGATCTTAGCCAAAAGGCCGAGAAGCGATAACCCGAACGGGCCGCGCGTTGCCCGAGCCTGCCCGATACTGCTGTTCAGCCCTTGCAGCGATTCAGCCTACTTCTAGGCAATTCCATGGGGCCCTGCAGGCTCACACACTCACAGCTACACGGGAGGTGAATAAAGGCCGGAGAGGAAGCCAGACAGGATTTGCTTCTTTTGCTTGCACCACAATGCAGTGCTGAAAGAGGAGGAATCTACATAAAAACGCCTTCCTGGCAACGCCCAAATGCCCTGCTGCCATGCAGATAAACACTGGCAGCGGCAGCAAGTGCATGCCCACAGCCACCCCTTGTTCCTTCACACCTTGTATCAGCTGTAATCCAGTCCAGTCCAGTGCTGCCTGCTGAGCAGCACTGACCAACACTGCCTGGGCCCAGGCTTTTATCTCTGAGGCCCCATTATGATGTCAGAAAGCTGGCTCTGGAATCCTGAGGGCTCCACTATGACACGTGCAAAGTTCCGTCTGAACTTTATATAAGACGGTGAGGCTCAGTCAGTCACTCAGTGTTGCCTGAGAGGGCAACACTGCAACAGCCGGCCGCCAGGCTGTCTTTTTTTTGCACAGCTAGTTGCCTCCAGGAGGCCACAAGAGGGAGACAAGGGACTGCAAAATGGAAAATAGGCATCCACCAACTTTACAGACAACTTCTCCTTGCTCCTACAACATCCATCCTTGCACAGTTTGTTATTCTTCTAGGTAACATAGTAACAAATCCAAATTGCTGCTCTCTTTGTAGGCAAGCAAGGCTTTGTTGCAACTGCAATTCTTACTTCTTCTTGAAATGTAGGGACGACAGTACATTCCATCACATCCATCTAGTGTACACAGGTAGGTCCATTGTGGCGGGCAGGCGAGCGGGCGGGCTGCTTTATTGGCTGTTTGCTGTTCCCCTACTCCACTCCACTATTTGACTGTTGTGCTGCATCAATCAATCAATCAATCAATCAATCAATCAATCAATCAATCAATCAATCAGTGGCTGGCTCAGGTGCAGCTCTTTAACTTACCTAAAAGGGAGGGCGGAGAGAAGACAAGGAAGGTGAATGAGGTGTTCCAATGTGAAATGCCGGAAACACAGAAACACAGACGACACACAACAAGAGGTGGCAATCTATTCATTAATTGCATTTAATCAATGAGCTCATTATCACTCATGCATTGTCCAACAGGTGTTGAAATAATGGGATTAAAAGGGGAGATCCCTTCAGAAAGACAGAAACAATAGCAAAGACAAAAAACACTTTTGGAATCTGCTTTTAGTCAACACATAAGGAAAGGGTGCACCGGTCCTGGAAATACTGCAATACCAGGTCAATGCGTGGAGTGGACAGAGCAAGCTCTATTTCCATCTCCCTGTTCTAAAAATCCATTTAATATATGGTCCCCAGATAGGGGACGTATCAGATATTAAACTGATAAGAACAGATACTACACTTGATCTTAGCCAAAAGGCCGAGAAGCGATAACCCGAACGGGCCGCGCGTTGCCCGAGCCTGCCCGATACTGCTGTTCAGCCCTTGCAGCGATTCAGCCTACTTCTAGGCAATTCCATGGGGCCCTGCAGGCTCACACACTCACAGCTACACGGGAGGTGAATAAAGGCCGGAGAGGAAGCCAGACAGGATTTGCTTCTTTTGCTTGCACCACAATGCAGTGCTGAAAGAGGAGGAATCTACATAAAAACGCCTTCCTGGCAACGCCCAAATGCCCTGCTGCCATGCAGATAAACACTGGCAGCGGCAGCAAGTGCATGCCCACAGCCACCCCTTGTTCCTTCACACCTTGTATCAGCTGTAATCCAGTCCAGTCCAGTGCTGCCTGCTGAGCAGCACTGACCAACACTGCCTGGGCCCAGGCTTTTATCTCTGAGGCCCCATTATGATGTCAGAAAGCTGGCTCTGGAATCCTGAGGGCTCCACTATGACACGTGCAAAGTTCCGTCTGAACTTTATATAAGACGGTGAGGCTCAGTCAGTCACTCAGTGTTGCCTGAGAGGGCAACACTGCAACAGCCGGCCGCCAGGCTGTCTTTTTTTTGCACAGCTAGTTGCCTCCAGGAGGCCACAAGAGGGAGACAAGGGACTGCAAAATGGAAAATAGGCATCCACCAACTTTACAGACAACTTCTCCTTGCTCCTACAACCTCCATCCTTGCACAGTTTGTTATTCTTCTAGGTAACATAGTAACAAATCCAAATTGCTGCTCTCTTTGTAGGCAAGCAAGGCTTTGTTGCAACTGCAATTCTTACTTCTTCTTGAAATGTAGGGACGACAGTACATTCCATCACATCCATCTAGTGTACACAGGTAGGTCCATTGTGGCGGGCAGGCGAGCGGGCGGGCTGCTTTATTGGCTGTTTGCTGTTCCCCTACTCCACTCCACTATTTGACTGTTGTGCTGCATCAATCAATCAATCAATCAATCAATCAATCAATCAATCAATCAGTGGCTGGCTCAGGTGCAGCTCTTTAACTTACCTAAAAGGGAGGGCGGAGAGAAGACAAGGAAGGTGAATGAGGTGTTCCAATGTGAAATGCCGGAAACACAGAAACACAGACGACACACAACAAGAGGTGGCAATCTATTCATTAATTGCATTTAATCAATGAGCTCATTATCACTCATGCATTGTCCAACAGGTGTTGAAATAATGGGATTAAAAGGGGAGATCCCTTCAGAAAGACAGAAACAATAGCAAAGACAAAAAACACTTTTGGAATCTGCTTTTAGTCAACACATAAGGAAAGGGTGCACCGGTCCTGGAAATACTGCAATACCAGGTCAATGCGTGGAGTGGACAGAGCAAGCTCTATTTCCATCTCCCTGTTCTAAAAATCCATTTAATATATGGTCCCCAGATAGGGGACGTATCAGATATTAAACTGATAAGAACAGATACTACACTTGATCTTAGCCAAAAGGCCGAGAAGCGATAACCCGAACGGGCCGCGCGTTGCCCGAGCCTGCCCGATACTGCTGTTCAGCCCTTGCAGCGATTCAGCCTACTTCTAGGCAATTCCATGGGGCCCTGCAGGCTCACACACTCACAGCTACACGGGAGGTGAATAAAGGCCGGAGAGGAAGCCAGACAGGATTTGCTTCTTTTGCTTGCACCACAATGCAGTGCTGAAAGAGGAGGAATCTACATAAAAACGCCTTCCTGGCAACGCCCAAATGCCCTGCTGCCATGCAGATAAACACTGGCAGCGGCAGCAAGTGCATGCCCACAGCCACCCCTTGTTCCTTCACACCTTGTATCAGCTGTAATCCAGTCCAGTCCAGTGCTGCCTGCTGAGCAGCACTGACCAACACTGCCTGGGCCCAGGCTTTTATCTCTGAGGCCCCATTATGATGTCAGAAAGCTGGCTCTGGAATCCTGAGGGCTCCACTATGACACGTGCAAAGTTCCGTCTGAACTTTATATAAGACGGTGAGGCTCAGTCAGTCACTCAGTGTTGCCTGAGAGGGCAACACTGCAACAGCCGGCCGCCAGGCTGTCTTTTTTTTGCACAGCTAGTTGCCTCCAGGAGGCCACAAGAGGGAGACAAGGGACTGCAAAATGGAAAATAGGCATCCACCAACTTTACAGACAACTTCTCCTTGCTCCTACAACCTCCATCCTTGCACAGTTTGTTATTCTTCTAGGTAACATAGTAACAAATCCAAATTGCTGCTCTCTTTGTAGGCAAGCAAGGCTTTGTTGCAACTGCAATTCTTACTTCTTCTTGAAATGTAGGGACGACAGTACATTCCATCACATCCATCTAGTGTACACAGGTAGGTCCATTGTGGCGGGCAGGCGAGCGGGCGGGCTGCTTTATTGGCTGTTTGCTGTTCCCCTACTCCACTCCACTATTTGACTGTTGTGCTGCATCAATCAATCAATCAATCAATCAATCAATCAATCAATCAATCAATCAATCAATCAGTGGCTGGCTCAGGTGCAGCTCTTTAACTTACCTAAAAGGGAGGGCGGAGAGAAGACAAGGAAGGTGAATGAGGTGTTCCAATGTGAAATGCCGGAAACACAGAAACACAGACGACACACAACAAGAGGTGGCAATCTATTCATTAATTGCATTTAATCAATGAGCTCATTATCACTCATGCATTGTCCAACAGGTGTTGAAATAATGGGATTAAAAGGGGAGATCCCTTCAGAAAGACAGAAACAATAGCAAAGACAAAAAACACTTTTGGAATCTGCTTTTAGTCAACACATAAGGAAAGGGTGCACCGGTCCTGGAAATACTGCAATACCAGGTCAATGCGTGGAGTGGACAGAGCAAGCTCTATTTCCATCTCCCTGTTCTAAAAATCCATTTAATATATGGTCCCCAGATAGGGGACGTATCAGATATTAAACTGATAAGAACAGATACTACACTTGATCTTAGCCAAAAGGCCGAGAAGCGATAACCCGAACGGGCCGCGCGTTGCCCGAGCCTGCCCGATACTGCTGTTCAGCCCTTGCAGCGATTCAGCCTACTTCTAGGCAATTCCATGGGGCCCTGCAGGCTCACACACTCACAGCTACACGGGAGGTGAATAAAGGCCGGAGAGGAAGCCAGACAGGATTTGCTTCTTTTGCTTGCACCACAATGCAGTGCTCAAAGAGGAGGAATCTACATAAAAACGCCTTCCTGGCAACGCCCAAATGCCCTGCTGCCATGCAGATAAACACTGGCAGCGGCAGCAAGTGCATGCCCACAGCCACCCCTTGTTCCTTCACACCTTGTATCAGCTGTAATCCAGTCCAGTCCAGTGCTGCCTGCTGAGCAGCACTGACCAACACTGCCTGGGCCCAGGCTTTTATCTCTGAGGCCCCATTATGATGTCAGAAAGCTGGCTCTGGAATCCTGAGGGCTCCACTATGACACGTGCAAAGTTCCGTCTGAACTTTATATAAGACGGTGAGGCTCAGTCAGTCACTCAGTGTTGCCTGAGAGGGCAACACTGCAACAGCCGGCCGCCAGGCTGTCTTTTTTTTGCACAGCTAGTTGCCTCCAGGAGGCCACAAGAGGGAGACAAGGGACTGCAAAATGGAAAATAGGCATCCACCAACTTTACAGACAACTTCTCCTTGCTCCTACAACCTCCATCCTTGCACAGTTTGTTATTCTTCTAGGTAACATAGTAACAAATCCAAATTGCTGCTCTCTTTGTAGGCAAGCAAGGCTTTGTTGCAACTGCAATTCTTACTTCTTCTTGAAATGTAGGGACGACAGTACATTCCATCACATCCATCTAGTGTACACAGGTAGGTCCATTGTGGCGGGCAGGCGAGCGGGCGGGCTGCTTTATTGGCTGTTTGCTGTTCCCCTACTCCACTCCACTATTTGACTGTTGTGCTGCATCAATCAATCAATCAATCAATCAATCAATCAATCAATCAATCAATCAGTGGCTGGCTCAGGTGCAGCTCTTTAACTTACCTAAAAGGGAGGGCGGAGAGAAGACAAGGAAGGTGAATGAGGTGTTCCAATGTGAAATGCCGGAAACACAGAAACACAGACGACACACAACAAGAGGTGGCAATCTATTCATTAATTGCATTTAATCAATGAGCTCATTATCACTCATGCATTGTCCAACAGGTGTTGAAATAATGGGATTAAAAGGGGAGATCCCTTCAGAAAGACAGAAACAATAGCAAAGACAAAAAACACTTTTGGAATCTGCTTTTAGTCAACACATAAGGAAAGGGTGCACCGGTCCTGGAAATACTGCAATACCAGGTCAATGCGTGGAGTGGACAGAGCAAGCTCTATTTCCATCTCCCTGTTCTAAAAATCCATTTAATATATGGTCCCCAGATAGGGGACGTATCAGATATTAAACTGATAAGAACAGATACTACACTTGATCTTAGCCAAAAGGCCGAGAAGCGATAACCCGAACGGGCCGCGCGTTGCCCGAGCCTGCCCGATACTGCTGTTCAGCCCTTGCAGCGATTCAGCCTACTTCTAGGCAATTCCATGGGGCCCTGCAGGCTCACACACTCACAGCTACACGGGAGGTGAATAAAGGCCGGAGAGGAAGCCAGACAGGATTTGCTTCTTTTGCTTGCACCACAATGCAGTGCTGAAAGAGGAGGAATCTACATAAAAACGCCTTCCTGGCAACGCCCAAATGCCCTGCTGCCATGCAGATAAACACTGGCAGCGGCAGCAAGTGCATGCCCACAGCCACCCCTTGTTCCTTCACACCTTGTATCAGCTGTAATCCAGTCCAGTCCAGTGCTGCCTGCTGAGCAGCACTGACCAACACTGCCTGGGCCCAGGCTTTTATCTCTGAGGCCCCATTATGATGTCAGAAAGCTGGCTCTGGAATCCTGAGGGCTCCACTATGACACGTGCAAAGTTCCGTCTGAACTTTATATAAGACGGTGAGGCTCAGTCAGTCACTCAGTGTTGCCTGAGAGGGCAACACTGCAACAGCCGGCCGCCAGGCTGTCTTTTTTTTGCACAGCTAGTTGCCTCCAGGAGGCCACAAGAGGGAGACAAGGGACTGCAAAATGGAAAATAGGCATCCACCAACTTTACAGACAACTTCTCCTTGCTCCTACAACCTCCATCCTTGCACAGTTTGTTATTCTTCTAGGTAACATAGTAACAAATCCAAATTGCTGCTCTCTTTGTAGGCAAGCAAGGCTTTGTTGCAACTGCAATTCTTACTTCTTCTTGAAATGTAGGGACGACAGTACATTCCATCACATCCATCTAGTGTACACAGGTAGGTCCATTGTGGCGGGCAGGCGAGCGGGCGGGCTGCTTTATTGGCTGTTTGCTGTTCCCCTACTCCACTCCACTATTTGACTGTTGTGCTGCATCAATCAATCAATCAATCAATCAATCAATCAATCAATCAATCAATCAGTGGCTGGCTCAGGTGCAGCTCTTTAACTTACCTAAAAGGGAGGGCGGAGAGAAGACAAGGAAGGTGAATGAGGTGTTCCAATGTGAAATGCCGGAAACACAGAAACACAGACGACACACAACAAGAGGTGGCAATCTATTCATTAATTGCATTTAATCAATGAGCTCATTATCACTCATGCATTGTCCAACAGGTGTTGAAATAATGGGATTAAAAGGGGAGATCCCTTCAGAAAGACAGAAACAATAGCAAAGACAAAAAACACTTTTGGAATCTGCTTTTAGTCAACACATAAGGAAAGGGTGCATCGGTCCTGGAAATACTGCAATACCAGGTCAATGCGTGGAGTGGACAGAGCAAGCTCTATTTCCATCTCCCTGTTCTAAAAATCCATTTAATATATGGTCCCCAGATAGGGGACGTATCAGATATTAAACTGATAAGAACAGATACTACACTTGATCTTAGCCAAAAGGCCGAGAAGCGATAACCCGAACGGGCCGCGCGTTGCCCGAGCCTGCCCGATACTGCTGTTCAGCCCTTGCAGCGATTCAGCCTACTTCTAGGCAATTCCATGGGGCCCTGCAGGCTCACACACTCACAGCTACACGGGAGGTGAATAAAGGCCGGAGAGGAAGCCAGACAGGATTTGCTTCTTTTGCTTGCACCACAATGCAGTGCTGAAAGAGGAGGAATCTACATAAAAACGCCTTCCTGGCAACGCCCAAATGCCCTGCTGCCATGCAGATAAACACTGGCAGCGGCAGCAAGTGCATGCCCACAGCCACCCCTTGTTCCTTCACACCTTGTATCAGCTGTAATCCAGTCCAGTCCAGTGCTGCCTGCTGAGCAGCACTGACCAACACTGCCTGGGCCCAGGCTTTTATCTCTGAGGCCCCATTATGATGTCAGAAAGCTGGCTCTGGAATCCTGAGGGCTCCACTATGACACGTGCAAAGTTCCGTCTGAACTTTATATAAGACGGTGAGGCTCAGTCAGTCACTCAGTGTTGCCTGAGAGGGCAACACTGCAACAGCCGGCCGCCAGGCTGTCTTTTTTTTGCACAGCTAGTTGCCTCCAGGAGGCCACAAGAGGGAGACAAGGGACTGCAAAATGGAAAATAGGCATCCACCAACTTTACAGACAACTTCTCCTTGCTCCTACAACCTCCATCCTTGCACAGTTTGTTATTCTTCTAGGTAACATAGTAACAAATCCAAATTGCTGCTCTCTTTGTAGGCAAGCAAGGCTTTGTTGCAACTGCAATTCTTACTTCTTCTTGAAATGTAGGGACGACAGTACATTCCATCACATCCATCTAGTGTACACAGGTAGGTCCATTGTGGCGGGCAGGCGAGCGGGCGGGCTGCTTTATTGGCTGTTTGCTGTTCCCCTACTCCACTCCACTATTTGACTGTTGTGCTGCATCAATCAATCAATCAATCAATCAATCAATCAATCAATCAATCAGTGGCTGGCTCAGGTGCAGCTCTTTAACTTACCTAAAAGGGAGGGCGGAGAGAAGACAAGGAAGGTGAATGAGGTGTTCCAATGTGAAATGCCGGAAACACAGAAACACAGACGACACACAACAAGAGGTGGCAATCTATTCATTAATTGCATTTAATCAATGAGCTCATTATCACTCATGCATTGTCCAACAGGTGTTGAAATAATGGGATTAAAAGGGGAGATCCCTTCAGAAAGACAGAAACAATAGCAAAGACAAAAAACACTTTTGGAATCTGCTTTTAGTCAACACATAAGGAAATGGTGCACCGGTCCTGGAAATACTGCAATACCAGGTCAATGCGTGGAGTGGACAGAGCAAGCTCTATTTCCATCTCCCTGTTCTAAAAATCCATTTAATATATGGTCCCCAGATAGGGGACGTATCAGATATTAAACTGATAAGAACAGATACTACACTTGATCTTAGCCAAAAGGCCGAGAAGCGATAACCCGAACGGGCCGCGCGTTGCCCGAGGCTGCCCGATACTGCTGTTCAGCCCTTGCAGCGATTCAGCCTACTTCTAGGCAATTCCATGGGGCCCTGCAGGCTCACACACTCACAGCTACACGGGAGGTGAATAAAGGCCGGAGAGGAAGCCAGACAGGATTTGCTTCTTTTGCTTGCACCACAATGCAGTGCTGAAAGAGGAGGAATCTACATAAAAACGCCTTCCTGGCAACGCCCAAATGCCCTGCTGCCATGCAGATAAACACTGGCAGCGGCAGCAAGTGCATGCCCACAGCCACCCCTTGTTCCTTCACACCTTGTATCAGCTGTAATCCAGTCCAGTCCAGTGCTGCCTGCTGAGCAGCACTGACCAACACTGCCTGGGCCCAGGCTTTTATCTCTGAGGCCCCATTATGATGTCAGAAAGCTGGCTCTGGAATCCTGAGGGCTCCACTATGACACGTGCAAAGTTCCGTCTGAACTTTATATAAGACGGTGAGGCTCAGTCAGTCACTCAGTGTTGCCTGAGAGGGCAACACTGCAACAGCCGGCCGCCAGGCTGTCTTTTTTTTGCACAGCTAGTTGCCTCCAGGAGGCCACAAGAGGGAGACAAGGGACTGCAAAATGGAAAATAGGCATCCACCAACTTTACAGACAACTTCTCCTTGCTCCTACAACCTCCATCCTTGCACAGTTTGTTATTCTTCTAGGTAACATAGTAACAAATCCAAATTGCTGCTCTCTTTGTAGGCAAGCAAGGCTTTGTTGCAACTGCAATTCTTACTTCTTCTTGAAATGTAGGGACGACAGTACATTCCATCACATCCATCTAGTGTACACAGGTAGGTCCATTGTGGCGGGCAGGCGAGCGGGCGGGCTGCTTTATTGGCTGTTTGCTGTTCCCCTACTCCACTCCACTATTTGACTGTTGTGCTGCATCAATCAATCAATCAATCAATCAATCAATCAATCAATCAGTGGCTGGCTCAGGTGCAGCTCTTTAACTTACCTAAAAGGGAGGGCGGAGAGAAGACAAGGAAGGTGAATGAGGTGTTCCAATGTGAAATGCCGGAAACACAGAAACACAGACGACACACAACAAGAGGTGGCAATCTATTCATTAATTGCATTTAATCAATGAGCTCATTATCACTCATGCATTGTCCAACAGGTGTTGAAATAATGGGATTAAAAGGGGAGATCCCTTCAGAAAGACAGAAACAATAGCAAAGACAAAAAACACTTTTGGAATCTGCTTTTAGTCAACACATAAGGAAAGGGTGCACCGGTCCTGGAAATACTGCAATACCAGGTCAATGCGTGGAGTGGACAGAGCAAGCTCTATTTCCATCTCCCTGTTCTAAAAATCCATTTAATATATGGTCCCCAGATAGGGGACGTATCAGATATTAAACTGATAAGAACAGATACTACACTTGATCTTAGCCAAAAGGCCGAGAAGCGATAACCCGAACGGGCCGCGCGTTGCCCGAGCCTGCCCGATACTGCTGTTCAGCCCTTGCAGCGATTCAGCCTACTTCTAGGCAATTCCATGGGGCCCTGCAGGCTCACACACTCACAGCTACACGGGAGGTGAATAAAGGCCGGAGAGGAAGCCAGACAGGATTTGCTTCTTTTGCTTGCACCACAATGCAGTGCTGAAAGAGGAGGAATCTACATAAAAACGCCTTCCTGGCAACGCCCAAATGCCCTGCTGCCATGCAGATAAACACTGGCAGCGGCAGCAAGTGCATGCCCACAGCCACCCCTTGTTCCTTCACACCTTGTATCAGCTGTAATCCAGTCCAGTCCAGTGCTGCCTGCTGAGCAGCACTGACCAACACTGCCTGGGCCCAGGCTTTTATCTCTGAGGCCCCATTATGATGTCAGAAAGCTGGCTCTGGAATCCTGAGGGCTCCACTATGACACGTGCAAAGTTCCGTCTGAACTTTATATAAGACGGTGAGGCTCAGTCAGTCACTCAGTGTTGCCTGAGAGGGCAACACTGCAACAGCCGGCCGCCAGGCTGTCTTTTTTTTGCACAGCTAGTTGCCTCCAGGAGGCCACAAGAGGGAGACAAGGGACTGCAAAATGGAAAATAGGCATCCACCAACTTTACAGACAACTTCTCCTTGCTCCTACAACCTCCATCCTTGCACAGTTTGTTATTCTTCTAGGTAACATAGTAACAAATCCAAATTGCTGCTCTCTTTGTAGGCAAGCAAGGCTTTGTTGCAACTGCAATTCTTACTTCTTCTTGAAATGTAGGGACGACAGTACATTCCATCACATCCATCTAGTGTACACAGGTAGGTCCATTGTGGCGGGCAGGCGAGCGGGCGGGCTGCTTTATTGGCTGTTTGCTGTTCCCCTACTCCACTCCACTATTTGACTGTTGTGCTGCATCAATCAATCAATCAATCAATCAATCAATCAATCAATCAATCAATCAATCAATCAATCAATCAGTGGCTGGCTCAGGTGCAGCTCTTTAACTTACCTAAAAGGGAGGGCGGAGAGAAGACAAGGAAGGTGAATGAGGTGTTCCAATGTGAAATGCCGGAAACACAGAAACACAGACGACACACAACAAGAGGTGGCAATCTATTCATTAATTGCATTTAGGCCTCATTCACACGGCAGGGTTTCCCGTCCGGGTGCCGGCCGTTCATAAATCGGCCGGCACCCGGCTGCATTAGGAATGATAGACCCCTAATGGGGCTATTCACACGACCGATTTTTTGACGGCCGGAAAATCCGGCCGTCAAAAAATAGGACATGCTCTATCTTTGCCCGGACACCCGGCCGCCCGGCTCCCATAGAAGTCTATGGGGCCGGGTATTACACGGCCATCACCGGAATGTGTTCCGAGTGATGGCCGGGTTTCCCGGCGCTTGCGCTCTATCTCCTCCTCCTCACAGCGCAGAGTGCATGTGAGGAGGAGGAGTTGATGCCATTTTGACGAATGGCATCGCTGCACACTGTGTTGCAGGGCCGGGGTGTACAGCAGGTGGAGGGAGCGCTGCGCTGGCTCCCTTCCCCTGCTTGTTAAAAGCACCCTGGCTCGGCGACACCTTAGATGGCGCCGCTAGTAGCAGCAGCTGCTGCGGCTGCTACTACTGTAGCGACGCCACTATAGCAGAGCGGGGAGATATCTCCCCGCTCTGCTATGTGCTAGCCGCACTTTAGCTCCTTGAAGGAGCGGAATCCCCGTGTGTTCGGGGATTCCGCTCCTGGACAGAGCGCTTGATGTCTCTGTCCATATCTGGGCAGTGACATCAGGGGAAACTCCTGAAGCGGAATCCCCGAACACATGGGGATTCCCCTTCAGGAGCTGCCGCTGATGTCACTGTCCGGATCTACCCGGCCCGGCACGGATGCATAACTTTATGCAAACCGGCCGGGCAGAATGGCCGATTTTACCGGCCGGCACTCGGGCTCGGACCCGACCCGGTCGTGTGAATCCCGCCTTAATCAATGAGCTCATTATCACTCATGCATTGTCCAACAGGTGTTGAAATAATGGGATTAAAAGGGGAGATCCCTTCAGAAAGACAGAAACAATAGCAAAGACAAAAAACACTTTTGGAATCTGCTTTTAGTCAACACATAAGGAAAGGGTGCACCGGTCCTGGAAATACTGCAATACCAGGTCAATGCGTGGAGTGGACAGAGCAAGCTCTATTTCCATCTCCCTGTTCTAAAAATCCATTTAATATATGGTCCCCAGATAGGGGACGTATCAGATATTAAACTGATAAGAACAGATACTACACTTGATCTTAGCCAAAAGGCCGAGAAGCGATAACCCGAACGGGCCGCGCGTTGCCCGAGCCTGCCCGATACTGCTGTTCAGCCCTTGCAGCGATTCAGCCTACTTCTAGGCAATTCCATGGGGCCCTGCAGGCTCACACACTCACAGCTACACGGGAGGTGAATAAAGGCCGGAGAGGAAGCCAGACAGGATTTGCTTCTTTTGCTTGCACCACAATGCAGTGCTGAAAGAGGAGGAATCTACATAAAAACGCCTTCCTGGCAACGCCCAAATGCCCTGCTGCCATGCAGATAAACACTGGCAGCGGCAGCAAGTGCATGCCCACAGCCACCCCTTGTTCCTTCACACCTTGTATCAGCTGTAATCCAGTCCAGTCCAGTGCTGCCTGCTGAGCAGCACTGACCAACACTGCCTGGGCCCAGGCTTTTATCTCTGAGGCCCCATTATGATGTCAGAAAGCTGGCTCTGGAATCCTGAGGGCTCCACTATGACACGTGCAAAGTTCCGTCTGAACTTTATATAAGACGGTGAGGCTCAGTCAGTCACTCAGTGTTGCCTGAGAGGGCAACACTGCAACAGCCGGCCGCCAGGCTGTCTTTTTTTTGCACAGCTAGTTGCCTCCAGGAGGCCACAAGAGGGAGACAAGGGACTGCAAAATGGAAAATAGGCATCCACCAACTTTACAGACAACTTCTCCTTGCTCCTACAACCTCCATCCTTGCACAGTTTGTTATTCTTCTAGGTAACATAGTAACAAATCCAAATTGCTGCTCTCTTTGTAGGCAAGCAAGGCTTTGTTGCAACTGCAATTCTTACTTCTTCTTGAAATGTAGGGACGACAGTACATTCCATCACATCCATCTAGTGTACACAGGTAGGTCCATTGTGGCGGGCAGGCGAGCGGGCGGGCTGCTTTATTGGCTGTTTGCTGTTCCCCTACTCCACTCCACTATTTGACTGTTGTGCTGCATCAATCAATCAATCAATCAATCAATCAATCAATCAATCAATCAATCAGTGGCTGGCTCAGGTGCAGCTCTTTAACTTACCTAAAAGGGAGGGCGGAGAGAAGACAAGGAAGGTGAATGAGGTGTTCCAATGTGAAATGCCGGAAACACAGAAACACAGACGACACACAACAAGAGGTGGCAATCTATTCATTAATTGCATTTAATCAATGAGCTCATTATCACTCATGCATTGTCCAACAGGTGTTGAAATAATGGGATTAAAAGGGGAGATCCCTTCAGAAAGACAGAAACAATAGCAAAGACAAAAAACACTTTTGGAATCTGCTTTTAGTCAACACATAAGGAAAGGGTGCACCGGTCCTGGAAATACTGCAATACCAGGTCAATGCGTGGAGTGGACAGAGCAAGCTCTAACCAGGTCAATGCGTGGAGTGGACAGAGCAAGCTCTATTTCCATCTCCCTGTTCTAAAAATCCATTTAATATATGGTCCCCAGATAGGGGACGTATCAGATATTAAACTGATAAGAACAGATACTACACTTGATCTTAGCCAAAAGGCCGAGAAGCGATAACCCGAACGGGCCGCGCGTTGCCCGAGCCTGCCCGATACTGCTGTTCAGCCCTTGCAGCGATTCAGCCTACTTCTAGGCAATTCCATGGGGCCCTGCAGGCTCACACACTCACAGCTACACGGGAGGTGAATAAAGGCCGGAGAGGAAGCCAGACAGGATTTGCTTCTTTTGCTTGCACCACAATGCAGTGCTGAAAGAGGAGGAATCTACATAAAAACGCCTTCCTGGCAACGCCCAAATGCCCTGCTGCCATGCAGATAAACACTGGCAGCGGCAGCAAGTGCATGCCCACAGCCACCCCTTGTTCCTTCACACCTTGTATCAGCTGTAATCCAGTCCAGTCCAGTGCTGCCTGCTGAGCAGCACTGACCAACACTGCCTGGGCCCAGGCTTTTATCTCTGAGGCCCCATTATGATGTCAGAAAGCTGGCTCTGGAATCCTGAGGGCTCCACTATGACACGTGCAAAGTTCCGTCTGAACTTTATATAAGACGGTGAGGCTCAGTCAGTCACTCAGTGTTGCCTGAGAGGGCAACACTGCAACAGCCGGCCGCCAGGCTGTCTTTTTTTTGCACAGCTAGTTGCCTCCAGGAGGCCACAAGAGGGAGACAAGGGACTGCAAAATGGAAAATAGGCATCCACCAACTTTACAGACAACTTCTCCTTGCTCCTACAACCTCCATCCTTGCACAGTTTGTTATTCTTCTAGGTAACATAGTAACAAATCCAAATTGCTGCTCTCTTTGTAGGCAAGCAAGGCTTTGTTGCAACTGCAATTCTTACTTCTTCTTGAAATGTAGGGACGACAGTACATTCCATCACATCCATCTAGTGTACACAGGTAGGTCCATTGTGGCGGGCAGGCGAGCGGGCGGGCTGCTTTATTGGCTGTTTGCTGTTCCCCTACTCCACTCCACTATTTGACTGTTGTGCTGCATCAATCAATCAATCAATCAATCAATCAATCAATCAATCAATCAATCAGTGGCTGGCTCAGGTGCAGCTCTTTAACTTACCTAAAAGGGAGGGCGGAGAGAAGACAAGGAAGGTGAATGAGGTGTTCCAATGTGAAATGCCGGAAACACAGAAACACAGACGACACACAACAAGAGGTGGCAATCTATTCATTAATTGCATTTAATCAATGAGCTCATTATCACTCATGCATTGTCCAACAGGTGTTGAAATAATGGGATTAAAAGGGGAGATCCCTTCAGAAAGACAGAAACAATAGCAAAGACAAAAAATACTTTTGGAATCTGCTTTTAGTCAACACATAAGGAAAGGGTGCACCGGTCCTGGAAATACTGCAATACCAGGTCAATGCGTGGAGTGGACAGAGCAAGCTCTATTTCCATCTCCCTGTTCTAAAAATCCATTTAATATATGGTCCCCAGATAGGGGACGTATCAGATATTAAACTGATAAGAACAGATACTACACTTGATCTTAGCCAAAAGGCCGAGAAGCGATAACCCGAACGGGCCGCGCGTTGCCCGAGCCTGCCCGATACTGCTGTTCAGCCCTTGCAGCGATTCAGCCTACTTCTAGGCAATTCCATGGGGCCCTGCAGGCTCACACACTCACAGCTACACGGGAGGTGAATAAAGGCCGGAGAGGAAGCCAGACAGGATTTGCTTCTTTTGCTTGCACCACAATGCAGTGCTGAAAGAGGAGGAATCTACATAAAAACGCCTTCCTGGCAACGCCCAAATGCCCTGCTGCCATGCAGATAAACACTGGCAGCGGCAGCAAGTGCATGCCCACAGCCACCCCTTGTTCCTTCACACCTTGTATCAGCTGTAATCCAGTCCAGTCCAGTGCTGCCTGCTGAGCAGCACTGACCAACACTGCCTGGGCCCAGGCTTTTATCTCTGAGGCCCCATTATGATGTCAGAAAGCTGGCTCTGGAATCCTGAGGGCTCCACTATGACACGTGCAAAGTTCCGTCTGAACTTTATATAAGACGGTGAGGCTCAGTCAGTCACTCAGTGTTGCCTGAGAGGGCAACACTGCAACAGCCGGCCGCCAGGCTGTCTTTTTTTTGCACAGCTAGTTGCCTCCAGGAGGCCACAAGAGGGAGACAAGGGACTGCAAAATGGAAAATAGGCATCCACCAACTTTACAGACAACTTCTCCTTGCTCCTACAACCTCCATCCTTGCACAGTTTGTTATTCTTCTAGGTAACATAGTAACAAATCCAAATTGCTGCTCTCTTTGTAGGCAAGCAAGGCTTTGTTGCAACTGCAATTCTTACTTCTTCTTGAAATGTAGGGACGACAGTACATTCCATCACATCCATCTAGTGTACACAGGTAGGTCCATTGTGGCGGGCAGGCGAGCGGGCGGGCTGCTTTATTGGCTGTTTGCTGTTCCCCTACTCCACTCCACTATTTGACTGTTGTGCTGCATCAATCAATCAATCAATCAATCAATCAATCAATCAATCAATCAATCAATCAGTGGCTGGCTCAGGTGCAGCTCTTTAACTTACCTAAAAGGGAGGGCGGAGAGAAGACAAGGAAGGTGAATGAGGTGTTCCAATGTGAAATGCCGGAAACACAGAAACACAGACGACACACAACAAGAGGTGGCAATCTATTCATTAATTGCATTTAATCAGTGAGCTCATTATCACTCATGCATTGTCCAACAGGTGTTGAAATAATGGGATAAAAAGGGGAGATCCCTTCAGAAAGACAGAAACAATAGCAAAGACAAAAAACACTTTTGGAATCTGCTTTTAGTCAACACATAAGGAAAGGGTGCACCGGTCCTGGAAATACTGCAATACCAGGTCAATGCGTGGAGTGGACAGAGCAAGCTCTATTTCCATCTCCCTGTTCTAAAAATCCATTTAATATATGGTCCCCAGATAGGGGACGTATCAGATATTAAACTGATAAGAACAGATACTACACTTGATCTTAGCCAAAAGGCCGAGAAGCGATAACCCGAACGGGCCGCGCGTTGCCCGAGCCTGCCCGATACTGCTGTTCAGCCCTTGCAGCGATTCAGCCTACTTCTAGGCAATTCCATGGGGCCCTGCAGGCTCACACACTCACAGCTACACGGGAGGTGAATAAAGGCCGGAGAGGAAGCCAGACAGGATTTGCTTCTTTTGCTTGCACCACAATGCAGTGCTGAAAGAGGAGGAATCTACATAAAAACGCCTTCCTGGCAACGCCCAAATGCCCTGCTGCCATGCAGATAAACACTGGCAGCGGCAGCAAGTGCATGCCCACAGCCACCCCTTGTTCCTTCACACCTTGTATCAGCTGTAATCCAGTCCAGTCCAGTGCTGCCTGCTGAGCAGCACTGACCAACACTGCCTGGGCCCAGGCTTTTATCTCTGAGGCCCCATTATGATGTCAGAAAGCTGGCTCTGGAATCCTGAGGGCTCCACTATGACACGTGCAAAGTTCCGTCTGAACTTTATATAAGACGGTGAGGCTCAGTCAGTCACTCAGTGTTGCCTGAGAGGGCAACACTGCAACAGCCGGCCGCCAGGCTGTCTTTTTTTTGCACAGCTAGTTGCCTCCAGGAGGCCACAAGAGGGAGACAAGGGACTGCAAAATGGAAAATAGGCATCCACCAACTTTACAGACAACTTCTCCTTGCTCCTACAACCTCCATCCTTGCACAGTTTGTTATTCTTCTAGGTAACATAGTAACAAATCCAAATTGCTGCTCTCTTTGTAGGCAAGCAAGGCTTTGTTGCAACTGCAATTCTTACTTCTTCTTGAAATGTAGGGACGACAGTACATTCCATCACATCCATCTAGTGTACACAGGTAGGTCCATTGTGGCGGGCAGGCGAGCGGGCGGGCTGCTTTATTGGCTGTTTGCTGTTCCCCTACTCCACTCCACTATTTGACTGTTGTGCTGCATCAATCAATCAATCAATCAATCAATCAATCAATCAATCAATCAATCAGTGGCTGGCTCAGGTGCAGCTCTTTAACTTACCTAAAAGGGAGGGCGGAGAGAAGACAAGGAAGGTGAATGAGGTGTTCCAATGTGAAATGCCGGAAACACAGAAACACAGACGACACACAACAAGAGGTGGCAATCTATTCATTAATTGCATTTAATCAATGAGCTCATTATCACTCATGCATTGTCCAACAGGTGTTGAAATAATGGGATTAAAAGGGGAGATCCCTTCAGAAAGACAGAAACAATAGCAAAGACAAAAAACACTTTTGGAATCTGCTTTTAGTCAACACATAAGGAAAGGGTGCACCGGTCCTGGAAATACTGCAATACCAGGTCAATGCGTGGAGTGGACAGAGCAAGCTCTATTTCCATCTCCCTGTTCTAAAAATCCATTTAATATATGGTCCCCAGATAGGGGACGTATCAGATATTAAACTGATAAGAACAGATACTACACTTGATCTTAGCCAAAAGGCCGAGAAGCGATAACCCGAACGGGCCGCGCGTTGCCCGAGCCTGCCCGATACTGCTGTTCAGCCCTTGCAGCGATTCAGCCTACTTCTAGGCAATTCCATGGGGCCCTGCAGGCTCACACACTCACAGCTACACGGGAGGTGAATAAAGGCCGGAGAGGAAGCCAGACAGGATTTGCTTCTTTTGCTTGCACCACAATGCAGTGCTGAAAGAGGAGGAATCTACATAAAAACGCCTTCCTGGCAACGCCCAAATGCCCTGCTGCCATGCAGATAAACACTGGCAGCGGCAGCAAGTGCATGCCCACAGCCACCCCTTGTTCCTTCACACCTTGTATCAGCTGTAATCCAGTCCAGTCCAGTGCTGCCTGCTGAGCAGCACTGACCAACACTGCCTGGGCCCAGGCTTTTATCTCTGAGGCCCCATTATGATGTCAGAAAGCTGGCTCTGGAATCCTGAGGGCTCCACTATGACACGTGCAAAGTTCCGTCTGAACTTTATATAAGACGGTGAGGCTCAGTCAGTCACTCAGTGTTGCCTGAGAGGGCAACACTGCAACAGCCGGCCGCCAGGCTGTCTTTTTTTTGCACAGCTAGTTGCCTCCAGGAGGCCACAAGAGGGAGACAAGGGACTGCAAAATGGAAAATAGGCATCCACCAACTTTACAGACAACTTCTCCTTGCTCCTACAACCTCCATCCTTGCACAGTTTGTTATTCTTCTAGGTAACATAGTAACAAATCCAAATTGCTGCTCTCTTTGTAGGCAAGCAAGGCTTTGTTGCAACTGCAATTCTTACTTCTTCTTGAAATGTAGGGACGACAGTACATTCCATCACATCCATCTAGTGTACACAGGTAGGTCCATTGTGGCGGGCAGGCGAGCGGGCGGGCTGCTTTATTGGCTGTTTGCTGTTCCCCTACTCCACTCCACTATTTGACTGTTGTGCTGCATCAATCAATCAATCAATCAATCAATCAATCAATCAATCAATCAATCAGTGGCTGGCTCAGGTGCAGCTCTTTAACTTACCTAAAAGGGAGGGCGGAGAGAAGACAAGGAAGGTGAATGAGGTGTTCCAATGTGAAATGCCGGAAACACAGAAACACAGACGACACACAACAAGAGGTGGCAATCTATTCATTAATTGCATTTAATCAATGAGCTCATTATCACTCATGCATTGTCCAACAGGTGTTGAAATAATGGGATTAAAAGGGGAGATCCCTTCAGAAAGACAGAAACAATAGCAAAGACAAAAAACACTTTTGGAATCTGCTTTTAGTCAACACATAAGGAAAGGGTGCACCGGTCCTGGAAATACTGCAATACCAGGTCAATGCGTGGAGTGGACAGAGCAAGCTCTATTTCCATCTCCCTGTTCTAAAAATCCATTTAATATATGGTCCCCAGATAGGGGACGTATCAGATATTAAACTGATAAGAACAGATACTACACTTGATCTTAGCCAAAAGGCCGAGAAGCGATAACCCGAACGGGCCGCGCGTTGCCCGAGCCTGCCCGATACTGCTGTTCAGCCCTTGCAGCGATTCAGCCTACTTCTAGGCAATTCCATGGGGCCCTGCAGGCTCACACACTCACAGCTACACGGGAGGTGAATAAAGGCCGGAGAGGAAGCCAGACAGGATTTGCTTCTTTTGCTTGCACCACAATGCAGTGCTGAAAGAGGAGGAATCTACATAAAAACGCCTTCCTGGCAACGCCCAAATGCCCTGCTGCCATGCAGATAAACACTGGCAGCGGCAGCAAGTGCATGCCCACAGCCACCCCTTGTTCCTTCACACCTTGTATCAGCTGTAATCCAGTCCAGTCCAGTGCTGCCTGCTGAGCAGCACTGACCAACACTGCCTGGGCCCAGGCTTTTATCTCTGAGGCCCCATTATGATGTCAGAAAGCTGGCTCTGGAATCCTGAGGGCTCCACTATGACACGTGCAAAGTTCCGTCTGAACTTTATATAAGACGGTGAGGCTCAGTCAGTCACTCAGTGTTGCCTGAGAGGGCAACACTGCAACAGCCGGCCGCCAGGCTGTCTTTTTTTTGCACAGCTAGTTGCCTCCAGGAGGCCACAAGAGGGAGACAAGGGACTGCAAAATGGAAAATAGGCATCCACCAACTTTACAGACAACTTCTCCTTGCTCCTACAACCTCCATCCTTGCACAGTTTGTTATTCTTCTAGGTAACATAGTAACAAATCCAAATTGCTGCTCTCTTTGTAGGCAAGCAAGGCTTTGTTGCAACTGCAATTCTTACTTCTTCTTGAAATGTAGGGACGACAGTACATTCCATCACATCCATCTAGTGTACACAGGTAGGTCCATTGTGGCGGGCAGGCGAGCGGGCGGGCTGCTTTATTGGCTGTTTGCTGTTCCCCTACTCCACTCCACTATTTGACTGTTGTGCTGCATCAATCAATCAATCAATCAATCAATCAATCAATCAATCAATCAATCAATCAATCAATGGCTGGCTCAGGTGCAGCTCTTTAACTTACCTAAAAGGGAGGGCGGAGAGAAGACAAGGAAGGTGAATGAGGTGTTCCAATGTGAAATGCCGGAAACACAGAAACACAGACGACACACAACAAGAGGTGGCAATCTATTCATTAATTGCATTTAATCAATGAGCTCATTATCACTCATGCATTGTCCAACAGGTGTTGAAATAATGGGATTAAAAGGGGAGATCCCTTCAGAAAGACAGAAACAATAGCAAAGACAAAAAACACTTTTGGAATCTGCTTTTAGTCAACACATAAGGAAAGGGTGCACCGGTCCTGGAAATACTGCAATACCAGGTCAATGCGTGGAGTGGACAGAGCAAGCTCTATTTCCATCTCCCTGTTCTAAAAATCCATTTAATATATGGTCCCCAGATAGGGGACGTATCAGATATTAAACTGATAAGAACAGATACTACACTTGATCTTAGCCAAAAGGCCGAGAAGCGATAACCCGAACGGGCCGCGCGTTGCCCGAGCCTGCCCGATACTGCTGTTCAGCCCTTGCAGCGATTCAGCCTACTTCTAGGCAATTCCATGGGGCCCTGCAGGCTCACACACTCACAGCTACACGGGAGGTGAATAAAGGCCGGAGAGGAAGCCAGACAGGATTTGCTTCTTTTGCTTGCACCACAATGCAGTGCTGAAAGAGGAGGAATCTACATAAAAACGCCTTCCTGGCAACGCCCAAATGCCCTGCTGCCATGCAGATAAACACTGGCAGCGGCAGCAAGTGCATGCCCACAGCCACCCCTTGTTCCTTCACACCTTGTATCAGCTGTAATCCAGTCCAGTCCAGTGCTGCCTGCTGAGCAGCACTGACCAACACTGCCTGGGCCCAGGCTTTTATCTCTGAGGCCCCATTATGATGTCAGAAAGCTGGCTCTGGAATCCTGAGGGCTCCACTATGACACGTGCAAAGTTCCGTCTGAACTTTATATAAGACGGTGAGGCTCAGTCAGTCACTCAGTGTTGCCTGAGAGGGCAACACTGCAACAGCCGGCCGCCAGGCTGTCTTTTTTTTGCACAGCTAGTTGCCTCCAGGAGGCCACAAGAGGGAGACAAGGGACTGCAAAATGGAAAATAGGCATCCACCAACTTTACAGACAACTTCTCCTTGCTCCTACAACCTCCATCCTTGCACAGTTTGTTATTCTTCTAGGTAACATAGTAACAAATCCAAATTGCTGCTCTCTTTGTAGGCAAGCAAGGCTTTGTTGCAACTGCAATTCTTACTTCTTCTTGAAATGTAGGGACGACAGTACATTCCATCACATCCATCTAGTGTACACAGGTAGGTCCATTGTGGCGGGCAGGCGAGCGGGCGGGCTGCTTTATTGGCTGTTTGCTGTTCCCCTACTCCACTCCACTATTTGACTGTTGTGCTGCATCAATCAATCAATCAATCAATCAATCAATCAATCAATCAATCAATCAATCAATCAATCAATCAGTGGCTGGCTCAGGTGCAGCTCTTTAACTTACCTAAAAGGGAGGGCGGAGAGAAGACAAGGAAGGTGAATGAGGTGTTCCAATGTGAAATGCCGGAAACACAGAAACACAGACGACACACAACAAGAGGTGGCAATCTATTCATTAATTGCATTTAATCAATGAGCTCATTATCACTCATGCATTGTCCAACAGGTGTTGAAATAATGGGATTAAAAGGGGAGATCCCTTCAGAAAGACAGAAACAATAGCAAAGACAAAAAACACTTTTGGAATCTGCTTTTAGTCAACACATAAGGAAAGGGTGCACCGGTCCTGGAAATACTGCAATACCAGGTCAATGCGTGGAGTGGACAGAGCAAGCTCTATTTCCATCTCCCTGTTCTAAAAATCCATTTAATATATGGTCCCCAGATAGGGGACGTATCAGATATTAAACTGATAAGAACAGATACTACACTTGATCTTAGCCAAAAGGCCGAGAAGCGATAACCCGAACGGGCCGCGCGTTGCCCGAGCCTGCCCGATACTGCTGTTCAGCCCTTGCAGCGATTCAGCCTACTTCTAGGCAATTCCATGGGGCCCTGCAGGCTCACACACTCACAGCTACACGGGAGGTGAATAAAGGCCGGAGAGGAAGCCAGACAGGATTTGCTTCTTTTGCTTGCACCACAATGCAGTGCTGAAAGAGGAGGAATCTACATAAAAACGCCTTCCTGGCAACGCCCAAATGCCCTGCTGCCATGCAGATAAACACTGGCAGCGGCAGCAAGTGCATGCCCACAGCCACCCCTTGTTCCTTCACACCTTGTATCAGCTGTAATCCAGTCCAGTCCAGTGCTGCCTGCTGAGCAGCACTGACCAACACTGCCTGGGCCCAGGCTTTTATCTCTGAGGCCCCATTATGATGTCAGAAAGCTGGCTCTGGAATCCTGAGGGCTCCACTATGACACGTGCAAAGTTCCGTCTGAACTTTATATAAGACGGTGAGGCTCAGTCAGTCACTCAGTGTTGCCTGAGAGGGCAACACTGCAACAGCCGGCCGCCAGGCTGTCTTTTTTTTGCACAGCTAGTTGCCTCCAGGAGGCCACAAGAGGGAGACAAGGGACTGCAAAATGGAAAATAGGCATCCACCAACTTTACAGACAACTTCTCCTTGCTCCTACAACCTCCATCCTTGCACAGTTTGTTATTCTTCTAGGTAACATAGTAACAAATCCAAATTGCTGCTCTCTTTGTAGGCAAGCAAGGCTTTGTTGCAACTGCAATTCTTACTTCTTCTTGAAATGTAGGGACGACAGTACATTCCATCACATCCATCTAGTGTACACAGGTAGGTCCATTGTGGCGGGCAGGCGAGCGGGCGGGCTGCTTTATTGGCTGTTTGCTGTTCCCCTACTCCACTCCACTATTTGACTGTTGTGCTGCAATCAATCAATCAATCAATCAATCAATCAATCAATCAATCAATCAGTGGCTGGCTCAGGTGCAGCTCTTTAACTTACCTAAAAGGGAGGGCGGAGAGAAGACAAGGAAGGTGAATGAGGTGTTCCAATGTGAAATGCCGGAAACACAGAAACACAGACGACACACAACAAGAGGTGGCAATCTATTCATTAATTGCATTTAATCAATGAGCTCATTATCACTCATGCATTGTCCAACAGGTGTTGAAATAATGGGATAAAAAGGGGAGATCCCTTCAGAAAGACAGAAACAATAGCAAAGACAAAAAACACTTTTGGAATCTGCTTTTAGTCAACACATAAGGAAAGGGTGCACCGGTCCTGGAAATACTGCAATACCAGGTCAATGCGTGGAGTGGACAGAGCAAGCTCTATTTCCATCTCCCTGTTCTAAAAATCCATTTAATATATGGTCCCCAGATAGGGGACGTATCAGATATTAAACTGATAAGAACAGATACTACACTTGATCTTAGCCAAAAGGCCGAGAAGCGATAACCCGAACGGGCCGCGCGTTGCCCGAGCCTGCCCGATACTGCTGTTCAGCCCTTGCAGCGATTCAGCCTACTTCTAGGCAATTCCATGGGGCCCTGCAGGCTCACACACTCACAGCTACACGGGAGGTGAATAAAGGCCGGAGAGGAAGCCAGACAGGATTTGCTTCTTTTGCTTGCACCACAATGCAGTGCTGAAAGAGGAGGAATCTACATAAAAACGCCTTCCTGGCAACGCCCAAATGCCCTGCTGCCATGCAGATAAACACTGGCAGCGGCAGCAAGTGCATGCCCACAGCCACCCCTTGTTCCTTCACACCTTGTATCAGCTGTAATCCAGTCCAGTCCAGTGCTGCCTGCTGAGCAGCACTGACCAACACTGCCTGGGCCCAGGCTTTTATCTCTGAGGCCCCATTATGATGTCAGAAAGCTGGCTCTGGAATCCTGAGGGCTCCACTATGACACGTGCAAAGTTCCGTCTGAACTTTATATAAGACGGTGAGGCTCAGTCAGTCACTCAGTGTTGCCTGAGAGGGCAACACTGCAACAGCCGGCCGCCAGGCTGTCTTTTTTTTGCACAGCTAGTTGCCTCCAGGAGGCCACAAGAGGGAGACAAGGGACTGCAAAATGGAAAATAGGCATCCACCAACTTTACAGACAACTTCTCCTTGCTCCTACAACCTCCATCCTTGCACAGTTTGTTATTCTTCTAGGTAACATAGTAACAAATCCAAATTGCTGCTCTCTTTGTAGGCAAGCAAGGCTTTGTTGCAACTGCAATTCTTACTTCTTCTTGAAATGTAGGGACGACAGTACATTCCATCACATCCATCTAGTGTACACAGGTAGGTCCATTGTGGCGGGCAGGCGAGCGGGCGGGCTGCTTTATTGGCTGTTTGCTGTTCCCCTACTCCACTCCACTATTTGACTGTTGTGCTGCATCAATCAATCAATCAATCAATCAATCAATCAATCAGTGGCTGGCTCAGGTGCAGCTCTTTAACTTACCTAAAAGGGAGGGCGGAGAGAAGACAAGGAAGGTGAATGAGGTGTTCCAATGTGAAATGCCGGAAACACAGAAACACAGACGACACACAACAAGAGGTGGCAATCTATTCATTAATTGCATTTAATCAATGAGCTCATTATCACTCATGCATTGTCCAACAGGTGTTGAAATAATGGGATTAAAAGGGGAGATCCCTTCAGAAAGACAGAAACAATAGCAAAGACAAAAAACACTTTTGGAATCTGCTTTTAGTCAACACATAAGGAAAGGGTGCACCGGTCCTGGAAATACTGCAATACCAGGTCAATGCGTGGAGTGGACAGAGCAAGCTCTATTTCCATCTCCCTGTTCTAAAAATCCATTTAATATATGGTCCCCAGATAGGGGACGTATCAGATATTAAACTGATAAGAACAGATACTACACTTGATCTTAGCCAAAAGGCCGAGAAGCGATAACCCGAACGGGCCGCGCGTTGCCCGAGCCTGCCCGATACTGCTGTTCAGCCCTTGCAGCGATTCAGCCTACTTCTAGGCAATTCCATGGGGCCCTGCAGGCTCACACACTCACAGCTACACGGGAGGTGAATAAAGGCCGGAGAGGAAGCCAGACAGGATTTGCTTCTTTTGCTTGCACCACAATGCAGTGCTGAAAGAGGAGGAATCTACATAAAAACGCCTTCCTGGCAACGCCCAAATGCCCTGCTGCCATGCAGATAAACACTGGCAGCGGCAGCAAGTGCATGCCCACAGCCACCCCTTGTTCCTTCACACCTTGTATCAGCTGTAATCCAGTCCAGTCCAGTGCTGCCTGCTGAGCAGCACTGACCAACACTGCCTGGGCCCAGGCTTTTATCTCTGAGGCCCCATTATGATGTCAGAAAGCTGGCTCTGGAATCCTGAGGGCTCCACTATGACACGTGCAAAGTTCCGTCTGAACTTTATATAAGACGGTGAGGCTCAGTCAGTCACTCAGTGTTGCCTGAGAGGGCAACACTGCAACAGCCGGCCGCCAGGCTGTCTTTTTTTTGCACAGCTAGTTGCCTCCAGGAGGCCACAAGAGGGAGACAAGGGACTGCAAAATGGAAAATAGGCATCCACCAACTTTACAGACAACTTCTCCTTGCTCCTACAACCTCCATCCTTGCACAGTTTGTTATTCTTCTAGGTAACATAGTAACAAATCCAAATTGCTGCTCTCTTTGTAGGCAAGCAAGGCTTTGTTGCAACTGCAATTCTTACTTCTTCTTGAAATGTAGGGACGACAGTACATTCCATCACATCCATCTAGTGTACACAGGTAGGTCCATTGTGGCGGGCAGGCGAGCGGGCGGGCTGCTTTATTGGCTGTTTGCTGTTCCCCTACTCCACTCCACTATTTGACTGTTGTGCTGCATCAATCAATCAATCAATCAATCAATCAATCAATCAATCAATCAATCAATCAATCAATCAGTGGCTGGCTCAGGTGCAGCTCTTTAACTTACCTAAAAGGGAGGGCGGAGAGAAGACAAGGAAGGTGAATGAGGTGTTCCAATGTGAAATGCCGGAAACACAGAAACACAGACGACACACAACAAGAGGTGGCAATCTATTCATTAATTGCATTTAATCAATGAGCTCATTATCACTCATGCATTGTCCAACAGGTGTTGAAATAATGGGATTAAAAGGGGAGATCCCTTCAGAAAGACAGAAACAATAGCAAAGACAAAAAACACTTTTGGAATCTGCTTTTAGTCAACACATAAGGAAAGGGTGCACCGGTCCTGGAAATACTGCAATACCAGGTCAATGCGTGGAGTGGACAGAGCAAGCTCTATTTCCATCTCCCTGTTCTAAAAATCCATTTAATATATGGTCCCCAGATAGGGGACGTATCAGATATTAAACTGATAAGAACAGATACTACACTTGATCTTAGCCAAAAGGCCGAGAAGCGATAACCCGAACGGGCCGCGCGTTGCCCGAGCCTGCCCGATACTGCTGTTCAGCCCTTGCAGCGATTCAGCCTACTTCTAGGCAATTCCATGGGGCCCTGCAGGCTCACACACTCACAGCTACACGGGAGGTGAATAAAGGCCGGAGAGGAAACCAGACAGGATTTGCTTCTTTTGCTTGCACCACAATGCAGTGCTGAAAGAGGAGGAATCTACATAAAAACGCCTTCCTGGCAACGCCCAAATGCCCTGCTGCCATGCAGATAAACACTGGCAGCGGCAGCAAGTGCATGCCCACAGCCACCCCTTGTTCCTTCACACCTTGTATCAGCTGTAATCCAGTCCAGTCCAGTGCTGCCTGCTGAGCAGCACTGACCAACACAGCCTGGGCCCAGGCTTTTATCTCTGAGGCCCCATTATGATGTCAGAAAGCTGGCTCTGGAATCCTGAGGGCTCCACTATGACACGTGCAAAGTTCCGTCTGAACTTTATATAAGACGGTGAGGCTCAGTCAGTCACTCAGTGTTGCCTGAGAGGGCAACACTGCAACAGCCGGCCGCCAGGCTGTCTTTTTTTTGCACAGCTAGTTGCCTCCAGGAGGCCACAAGAGGGAGACAAGGGACTGCAAAATGGAAAATAGGCATCCACCAACTTTACAGACAACTTCTCCTTGCTCCTACAACCTCCATCCTTGCACAGTTTGTTATTCTTCTAGGTAACATAGTAACAAATCCAAATTGCTGCTCTCTTTGTAGGCAAGCAAGGCTTTGTTGCAACTGCAATTCTTACTTCTTCTTGAAATGTAGGGACGACAGTACATTCCATCACATCCATCTAGTGTACACAGGTAGGTCCATTGTGGCGGGCAGGCGAGCGGGCGGGCTGCTTTATTGGCTGTTTGCTGTTCCCCTACTCCACTCCACTATTTGACTGTTGTGCTGCATCAATCAATCAATCAATCAATCAATCAATCAATCAATCAATCAATCAATCAATCAGTGGCTGGCTCAGGTGCAGCTCTTTAACTTACCTAAAAGGGAGGGCGGAGAGAAGACAAGGAAGGTGAATGAGGTGTTCCAATGTGAAATGCCGGAAACACAGAAACACAGACGACACACAACAAGAGGTGGCAATCTATTCATTAATTGCATTTAATCAATGAGCTCATTATCACTCATGCATTGTCCAACAGGTGTTGAAATAATGGGATTAAAAGGGGAGATCCCTTCAGAAAGACAGAAACAATAGCAAAGACAAAAAACACTTTTGGAATCTGCTTTTAGTCAACACATAAGGAAAGGGTGCACCGGTCCTGGAAATACTGCAATACCAGGTCAATGCGTGGAGTGGACAGAGCAAGCTCTATTTCCATCTCCCTGTTCTAAAAATCCATTTAATATATGGTCCCCAGATAGGGGACGTATCAGATATTAAACTGATAAGAACAGATACTACACTTGATCTTAGCCAAAAGGCCGAGAAGCGATAACCCGAACGGGCCGCGCGTTGCCCGAGCCTGCCCGATACTGCTGTTCAGCCCTTGCAGCGATTCAGCCTACTTCTAGGCAATTCCATGGGGCCCTGCAGGCTCACACACTCACAGCTACACGGGAGGTGAATAAAGGCCGGAGAGGAAGCCAGACAGGATTTGCTTCTTTTGCTTGCACCACAATGCAGTGCTGAAAGAGGAGGAATCTACATAAAAACGCCTTCCTGGCAACGCCCAAATGCCCTGCTGCCATGCAGATAAACACTGGCAGCGGCAGCAAGTGCATGCCCACAGCCACCCCTTGTTCCTTCACACCTTGTATCAGCTGTAATCCAGTCCAGTCCAGTGCTGCCTGCTGAGCAGCACTGACCAACACTGCCTGGGCCCAGGCTTTTATCTCTGAGGCCCCATTATGATGTCAGAAAGCTGGCTCTGGAATCCTGAGGGCTCCACTATGACACGTGCAAAGTTCCGTCTGAACTTTATATAAGACGGTGAGGCTCAGTCAGTCACTCAGTGTTGCCTGAGAGGGCAACACTGCAACAGCCGGCCGCCAGGCTGTCTTTTTTTTGCACAGCTAGTTGCCTCCAGGAGGCCACAAGAGGGAGACAAGGGACTGCAAAATGGAAAATAGGCATCCACCAACTTTACAGACAACTTCTCCTTGCTCCTACAACCTCCATCCTTGCACAGTTTGTTATTCTTCTAGGTAACATAGTAACAAATCCAAATTGCTGCTCTCTTTGTAGGCAAGCAAGGCTTTGTTGCAACTGCAATTCTTACTTCTTCTTGAAATGTAGGGACGACAGTACATTCCATCACATCCATCTAGTGTACACAGGTAGGTCCATTGTGGCGGGCAGGCGAGCGGGCGGGCTGCTTTATTGGCTGTTTGCTGTTCCCCTACTCCACTCCACTATTTGACTGTTGTGCTGCATCAATCAATCAATCAATCAATCAATCAATCAATCAATCAATCAATCAATCAATCAATCAATCAGTGGCTGGCTCAGGTGCAGCTCTTTAACTTACCTAAAAGGGAGGGCGGAGAGAAGACAAGGAAGGTGAATGAGGTGTTCCAATGTGAAATGCCGGAAACACAGAAACACAGACGACACACAACAAGAGGTGGCAATCTATTCATTAATTGCATTTAATCAATGAGCTCATTATCACTCATGCATTGTCCAACAGGTGTTGAAATAATGGGATTAAAAGGGGAGATCCCTTCAGAAAGACAGAAACAATAGCAAAGACAAAAAACACTTTTGGAATCTGCTTTTAGTCAACACATAAGGAAAGGGTGCACCGGTCCTGGAAATACTGCAATACCAGGTCAATGCGTGGAGTGGACAGAGCAAGCTCTATTTCCATCTCCCTGTTCTAAAAATCCATTTAATATATGGTCCCCAGATAGGGGACGTATCAGATATTAAACTGATAAGAACAGATACTACACTTGATCTTAGCCAAAAGGCCGAGAAGCGATAACCCGAACGGGCCGCGCGTTGCCCGAGCCTGCCCGATACTGCTGTTCAGCCCTTGCAGCGATTCAGCCTACTTCTAGGCAATTCCATGGGGCCCTGCAGGCTCACACACTCACAGCTACACGGGAGGTGAATAAAGGCCGGAGAGGAAGCCAGACAGGATTTGCTTCTTTTGCTTGCACCACAATGCAGTGCTGAAAGAGGAGGAATCTACATAAAAACGCCTTCCTGGCAACGCCCAAATGCCCTGCTGCCATGCAGATAAACACTGGCAGCGGCAGCAAGTGCATGCCCACAGCCACCCCTTGTTCCTTCACACCTTGTATCAGCTGTAATCCAGTCCAGTCCAGTGCTGCCTGCTGAGCAGCACTGACCAACACTGCCTGGGCCCAGGCTTTTATCTCTGAGGCCCCATTATGATGTCAGAAAGCTGGCTCTGGAATCCTGAGGGCTCCACTATGACACGTGCAAAGTTCCGTCTGAACTTTATATAAGACGGTGAGGCTCAGTCAGTCACTCAGTGTTGCCTGAGAGGGCAACACTGCAACAGCCGGCCGCCAGGCTGTCTTTTTTTTGCACAGCTAGTTGCCTCCAGGAGGCCACAAGAGGGAGACAAGGGACTGCAAAATGGAAAATAGGCATCCACCAACTTTACAGACAACTTCTCCTTGCTCCTACAACCTCCATCCTTGCACAGTTTGTTATTCTTCTAGGTAACATAGTAACAAATCCAAATTGCTGCTCTCTTTGTAGGCAAGCAAGGCTTTGTTGCAACTGCAATTCTTACTTCTTCTTGAAATGTAGGGACGACAGTACATTCCATCACATCCATCTAGTGTACACAGGTAGGTCCATTGTGGCGGGCATGCGAGCGGGCGGGCTGCTTTATTGGCTGTTTGCTGTTCCCCTACTCCACTCCACTATTTGACTGTTGTGCTGCATCAATCAATCAATCAATCAATCAATCAATCAATCAATCAATCAATCAGTGGCTGGCTCAGGTGCAGCTCTTTAACTTACCTAAAAGGGAGGGCGGAGAGAAGACAAGGAAGGTGAATGAGGTGTTCCAATGTGAAATGCCGGAAACACAGAAACACAGACGACACACAACAAGAGGTGGCAATCTATTCATTAATTGCATTTAATCAATGAGCTCATTATCACTCATGCATTGTCCAACAGGTGTTGAAATAATGGGATTAAAAGGGGAGATCCCTTCAGAAAGACAGAAACAATAGCAAAGACAAAAAACACTTTTGGAATCTGCTTTTAGTCAACACATAAGGAAAGGGTGCACCGGTCCTGGAAATACTGCAATACCAGGTCAATGCGTGGAGTGGACAGAGCAAGCTCTATTTCCATCTCCCTGTTCTAAAAATCCATTTAATATATGGTCCCCAGATAGGGGACGTATCAGATATTAAACTGATAAGAACAGATACTACACTTGATCTTAGCCAAAAGGCCGAGAAGCGATAACCCGAACGGGCCGCGCGTTGCCCGAGCCTGCCCGATACTGCTGTTCAGCCCTTGCAGCGATTCAGCCTACTTCTAGGCAATTCCATGGGGCCCTGCAGGCTCACACACTCACAGCTACACGGGAGGTGAATAAAGGCCGGAGAGGAAGCCAGACAGGATTTGCTTCTTTTGCTTGCACCACAATGCAGTGCTGAAAGAGGAGGAATCTACATAAAAACGCCTTCCTGGCAACGCCCAAATGCCCTGCTGCCATGCAGATAAACACTGGCAGCGGCAGCAAGTGCATGCCCACAGCCACCCCTTGTTCCTTCACACCTTGTATCAGCTGTAATCCAGTCCAGTCCAGTGCTGCCTGCTGAGCAGCACTGACCAACACTGCCTGGGCCCAGGCTTTTATCTCTGAGGCCCCATTATGATGTCAGAAAGCTGGCTCTGGAATCCTGAGGGCTCCACTATGACACGTGCAAAGTTCCGTCTGAACTTTATATAAGACGGTGAGGCTCAGTCAGTCACTCAGTGTTGCCTGAGAGGGCAACACTGCAACAGCCGGCCGCCAGGCTGTCTTTTTTTTGCACAGCTAGTTGCCTCCAGGAGGCCACAAGAGGGAGACAAGGGACTGCAAAATGGAAAATAGGCATCCACCAACTTTACAGACAACTTCTCCTTGCTCCTACAACCTCCATCCTTGCACAGTTTGTTATTCTTCTAGGTAACATAGTAACAAATCCAAATTGCTGCTCTCTTTGTAGGCAAGCAAGGCTTTGTTGCAACTGCAATTCTTACTTCTTCTTGAAATGTAGGGACGACAGTACATTCCATCACATCCATCTAGTGTACACAGGTAGGTCCATTGTGGCGGGCATGCGAGCGGGCGGGCTGCTTTATTGGCTGTTTGCTGTTCCCCTACTCCACTCCACTATTTGACTGTTGTGCTGCATCAATCAATCAATCAATCAATCAATCAATCAATCAATCAATCAATCAGTGGCTGGCTCAGGTGCAGCTCTTTAACTTACCTAAAAGGGAGGGCGGAGAGAAGACAAGGAAGGTGAATGAGGTGTTCCAATGTGAAATGCCGGAAACACAGAAACACAGACGACACACAACAAGAGGTGGCAATCTATTCATTAATTGCATTTAATCAATGAGCTCATTATCACTCATGCATTGTCCAACAGGTGTTGAAATAATGGGATTAAAAGGGGAGATCCCTTCAGAAAGACAGAAACAATAGCAAAGACAAAAAACACTTTTGGAATCTGCTTTTAGTCAACACATAAGGAAAGGGTGCACCGGTCCTGGAAATACTGCAATACCAGGTCAATGCGTGGAGTGGACAGAGCAAGCTCTATTTCCATCTCCCTGTTCTAAAAATCCATTTAATATATGGTCCCCAGATAGGGGACGTATCAGATATTAAACTGATAAGAACAGATACTACACTTGATCTTAGCCAAAAGGCCGAGAAGCGATAACCCGAACGGGCCGCGCGTTGCCCGAGCCTGCCCGATACTGCTGTTCAGCCCTTGCAGCGATTCAGCCTACTTCTAGGCAATTCCATGGGGCCCTGCAGGCTCACACACTCACAGCTACACGGGAGGTGAATAAAGGCCGGAGAGGAAGCCAGACAGGATTTGCTTCTTTTGCTTGCACCACAATGCAGTGCTGAAAGAGGAGGAATCTACATAAAAACGCCTTCCTGGCAACGCCCAAATGCCCTGCTGCCATGCAGATAAACACTGGCAGCGGCAGCAAGTGCATGCCCACAGCCACCCCTTGTTCCTTCACACCTTGTATCAGCTGTAATCCAGTCCAGTCCAGTGCTGCCTGCTGAGCAGCACTGACCAACACTGCCTGGGCCCAGGCTTTTATCTCTGAGGCCCCATTATGATGTCAGAAAGCTGGCTCTGGAATCCTGAGGGCTCCACTATGACACGTGCAAAGTTCCGTCTGAACTTTATATAAGACGGTGAGGCTCAGTCAGTCACTCAGTGTTGCCTGAGAGGGCAACACTGCAACAGCCGGCCGCCAGGCTGTCTTTTTTTTGCACAGCTAGTTGCCTCCAGGAGGCCACAAGAGGGAGACAAGGGACTGCAAAATGGAAAATAGGCATCCACCAACTTTACAGACAACTTCTCCTTGCTCCTACAACCTCCATCCTTGCACAGTTTGTTATTCTTCTAGGTAACATAGTAACAAATCCAAATTGCTGCTCTCTTTGTAGGCAAGCAAGGCTTTGTTGCAACTGCAATTCTTACTTCTTCTTGAAATGTAGGGACGACAGTACATTCCATCACATCCATCTAGTGTACACAGGTAGGTCCATTGTGGCGGGCAGGCGAGCGGGCGGGCTGCTTTATTGGCTGTTTGCTGTTCCCCTACTCCACTCCACTATTTGACTGTTGTGCTGCATCAATCAATCAATCAATCAATCAATCAATCAATCAGTGGCTGGCTCAGGTGCAGCTCTTTAACTTACCTAAAAGGGAGGGCGGAGAGAAGACAAGGAAGGTGAATGAGGTGTTCCAATGTGAAATGCCGGAAACACAGAAACACAGACGACACACAACAAGAGGTGGCAATCTATTCATTAATTGCATTTAATCAATGAGCTCATTATCACTCATGCATTGTCCAACAGGTGTTGAAATAATGGGATTAAAAGGGGAGATCCCTTCAGAAAGACAGAAACAATAGCAAAGACAAAAAACACTTTTGGAATCTGCTTTTAGTCAACACATAAGGAAAGGGTGCACCGGTCCTGGAAATACTGCAATACCAGGTCAATGCGTGGAGTGGACAGAGCAAGCTCTATTTCCATCTCCCTGTTCTAAAAATCCATTTAATATATGGTCCCCAGATAGGGGACGTATCAGATATTAAACTGATAAGAACAGATACTACACTTGATCTTAGCCAAAAGGCCGAGAAGCGATAACCCGAACGGGCCGCGCGTTGCCCGAGCCTGCCCGATACTGCTGTTCAGCCCTTGCAGCGATTCAGCCTACTTCTAGGCAATTCCATGGGGCCCTGCAGGCTCACACACTCACAGCTACACGGGAGGTGAATAAAGGCCGGAGAGGAAGCCAGACAGGATTTGCTTCTTTTGCTTGCACCACAATGCAGTGCTGAAAGAGGAGGAATCTACATAAAAACGCCTTCCTGGCAACGCCCAAATGCCCTGCTGCTATGCAGATAAACACTGGCAGCGGCAGCAAGTGCATGCCCACAGCCACCCCTTGTTCCTTCACACCTTGTATCAGCTGTAATCCAGTCCAGTCCAGTGCTGCCTGCTGAGCAGCACTGACCAACACTGCCTGGGCCCAGGCTTTTATCTCTGAGGCCCCATTATGATGTCAGAAAGCTGGCTCTGGAATCCTGAGGGCTCCACTATGACACGTGCAAAGTTCCGTCTGAACTTTATATAAGACGGTGAGGCTCAGTCAGTCACTCAGTGTTGCCTGAGAGGGCAACACTGCAACAGCCGGCCGCCAGGCTGTCTTTTTTTTGCACAGCTAGTTGCCTCCAGGAGGCCACAAGAGGGAGACAAGGGACTGCAAAATGGAAAATAGGCATCCACCAACTTTACAGACAACTTCTCCTTGCTCCTACAACCTCCATCCTTGCACAGTTTGTTATTCTTCTAGGTAACATAGTAACAAATCCAAATTGCTGCTCTCTTTGTAGGCAAGCAAGGCTTTGTTGCAACTGCAATTCTTACTTCTTCTTGAAATGTAGGGACGACAGTACATTCCATCACATCCATCTAGTGTACACAGGTAGGTCCATTGTGGCGGGCAGGCGAGCGGGCGGGCTGCTTTATTGGCTGTTTGCTGTTCCCCTACTCCACTCCACTATTTGACTGTTGTGCTGCATCAATCAATCAATCAATCAATCAATCAATCAATCAATCAATCAATCAATCAATCAATCAATCAATCAGTGGCTGGCTCAGGTGCAGCTCTTTAACTTACCTAAAAGGGAGGGCGGAGAGAAGACAAGGAAGGTGAATGAGGTGTTCCAATGTGAAATGCCGGAAACACAGAAACACAGACGACACACAACAAGAGGTGGCAATCTATTCATTAATTGCATTTAATCAATGAGCTCATTATCACTCATGCATTGTCCAACAGGTGTTGAAATAATGGGATTAAAAGGGGAGATCCCTTCAGAAAGACAGAAACAATAGCAAAGACAAAAAACACTTTTGGAATCTGCTTTTAGTCAACACATAAGGAAAGGGTGCACCGGTCCTGGAAATACTGCAATACCAGGTCAATGCGTGGAGTGGACAGAGCAAGCTCTATTTCCATCTCCCTGTTCTAAAAATCCATTTAATATATGGTCCCCAGATAGGGGACGTATCAGATATTAAACTGATAAGAACAGATACTACACTTGATCTTAGCCAAAAGGCCGAGAAGCGATAACCCGAACGGGCCGCGCGTTGCCCGAGCCTGCCCGATACTGCTGTTCAGCCCTTGCAGCGATTCAGCCTACTTCTAGGCAATTCCATGGGGCCCTGCAGGCTCACACACTCACAGCTACACGGGAGGTGAATAAAGGCCGGAGAGGAAGCCAGACAGGATTTGCTTCTTTTGCTTGCACCACAATGCAGTGCTGAAAGAGGAGGAATCTACATAAAAACGCCTTCCTGGCAACGCCCAAATGCCCTGCTGCCATGCAGATAAACACTGGCAGCGGCAGCAAGTGCATGCCCACAGCCACCCCTTGTTCCTTCACACCTTGTATCAGCTGTAATCCAGTCCAGTCCAGTGCTGCCTGCTGAGCAGCACTGACCAACACTGCCTGGGCCCAGGCTTTTATCTCTGAGGCCCCATTATGATGTCAGAAAGCTGGCTCTGGAATCCTGAGGGCTCCACTATGACACGTGCAAAGTTCCGTCTGAACTTTATATAAGACGGTGAGGCTCAGTCAGTCACTCAGTGTTGCCTGAGAGGGCAACACTGCAACAGCCGGCCGCCAGGCTGTCTTTTTTTTGCACAGCTAGTTGCCTCCAGGAGGCCACAAGAGGGAGACAAGGGACTGCAAAATGGAAAATAGGCATCCACCAACTTTACAGACAACTTCTCCTTGCTCCTACAACCTCCATCCTTGCACAGTTTGTTATTCTTCTAGGTAACATAGTAACAAATCCAAATTGCTGCTCTCTTTGTAGGCAAGCAAGGCTTTGTTGCAACTGCAATTCTTACTTCTTCTTGAAATGTAGGGACGACAGTACATTCCATCACATCCATCTAGTGTACACAGGTAGGTCCATTGTGGCGGGCAGGCGAGCGGGCGGGCTGCTTTATTGGCTGTTTGCTGTTCCCCTACTCCACTCCACTATTTGACTGTTGTGCTGCATCAATCAATCAATCAATCAATCAATCAATCAATCAATCAATCAATCAATCAATCAGTGGCTGGCTCAGGTGCAGCTCTTTAACTTACCTAAAAGGGAGGGCGGAGAGAAGACAAGGAAGGTGAATGAGGTGTTCCAATGTGAAATGCCGGAAACACAGAAACACAGACGACACACAACAAGAGGTGGCAATCTATTCATTAATTGCATTTAATCAATGAGCTCATTATCACTCATGCATTGTCCAACAGGTGTTGAAATAATGGGATTAAAAGGGGAGATCCCTTCAGAAAGACAGAAACAATAGCAAAGACAAAAAACACTTTTGGAATCTGCTTTTAGTCAACACATAAGGAAAGGGTGCACCGGTCCTGGAAATACTGCAATACCAGGTCAATGCGTGGAGTGGACAGAGCAAGCTCTATTTCCATCTCCCTGTTCTAAAAATCCATTTAATATATGGTCCCCAGATAGGGGACGTATCAGATATTAAACTGATAAGAACAGATACTACACTTGATCTTAGCCAAAAGGCCGAGAAGCGATAACCCGAACGGGCCGCGCGTTGCCCGAGCCTGCCCGATACTGCTGTTCAGCCCTTGCAGCGATTCAGCCTACTTCTAGGCAATTCCATGGGGCCCTGCAGGCTCACACACTCACAGCTACACGGGAGGTGAATAAAGGCCGGAGAGGAAGCCAGACAGGATTTGCTTCTTTTGCTTGCACCACAATGCAGTGCTGAAAGAGGAGGAATCTACATAAAAACGCCTTCCTGGCAACGCCCAAATGCCCTGCTGCCATGCAGATAAACACTGGCAGCGGCAGCAAGTGCATGCCCACAGCCACCCCTTGTTCCTTCACACCTTGTATCAGCTGTAATCCAGTCCAGTCCAGTGCTGCCTGCTGAGCAGCACTGACCAACACTGCCTGGGCCCAGGCTTTTATCTCTGAGGCCCCATTATGATGTCAGAAAGCTGGCTCTGGAATCCTGAGGGCTCCACTATGACACGTGCAAAGTTCCGTCTGAACTTTATATAAGACGGTGAGGCTCAGTCAGTCACTCAGTGTTGCCTGAGAGGGCAACACTGCAACAGCCGGCCGCCAGGCTGTCTTTTTTTTGCACAGCTAGTTGCCTCCAGGAGGCCACAAGAGGGAGACAAGGGACTGCAAAATGGAAAATAGGCATCCACCAACTTTACAGACAACTTCTCCTTGCTCCTACAACCTCCATCCTTGCACAGTTTGTTATTCTTCTAGGTAACATAGTAACAAATCCAAATTGCTGCTCTCTTTGTAGGCAAGCAAGGCTTTGTTGCAACTGCAATTCTTACTTCTTCTTGAAATGTAGGGACGACAGTACATTCCATCACATCCATCTAGTGTACACAGGTAGGTCCATTGTGGCGGGCAGGCGAGCGGGCGGGCTGCTTTATTGGCTGTTTGCTGTTCCCCTACTCCACTCCACTATTTGACTGTTGTGCTGCATCAATCAATCAATCAATCAATCAATCAATCAATCAATCAATCAATCAATCAATCAATCAGTGGCTGGCTCAGGTGCAGCTCTTTAACTTACCTAAAAGGGAGGGCGGAGAGAAGACAAGGAAGGTGAATGAGGTGTTCCAATGTGAAATGCCGGAAACACAGAAACACAGACGACACACAACAAGAGGTGGCAATCTATTCATTAATTGCATTTAATCAATGAGCTCATTATCACTCATGCATTGTCCAACAGGTGTTGAAATAATGGGATTAAAAGGGGAGATCCCTTCAGAAAGACAGAAACAATAGCAAAGACAAAAAACACTTTTGGAATCTGCTTTTAGTCAACACATAAGGAAAGGGTGCACCGGTCCTGGAAATACTGCAATACCAGGTCAATGCGTGGAGTGGACAGAGCAAGCTCTATTTCCATCTCCCTGTTCTAAAAATCCATTTAATATATGGTCCCCAGATAGGGGACGTATCAGATATTAAACTGATAAGAACAGATACTACACTTGATCTTAGCCAAAAGGCCGAGAAGCGATAACCCGAACGGGCCGCGCGTTGCCCGAGCCTGCCCGATACTGCTGTTCAGCCCTTGCAGCGATTCAGCCTACTTCTAGGCAATTCCATGGGGCCCTGCAGGCTCACACACTCACAGCTACACGGGAGGTGAATAAAGGCCGGAGAGGAAGCCAGACAGGATTTGCTTCTTTTGCTTGCACCACAATGCAGTGCTGAAAGAGGAGGAATCTACATAAAAACGCCTTCCTGGCAACGCCCAAATGCCCTGCTGCCATGCAGATAAACACTGGCAGCGGCAGCAAGTGCATGCCCACAGCCACCCCTTGTTCCTTCACACCTTGTATCAGCTGTAATCCAGTCCAGTCCAGTGCTGCCTGCTGAGCAGCACTGACCAACACTGCCTGGGCCCAGGCTTTTATCTCTGAGGCCCCATTATGATGTCAGAAAGCTGGCTCTGGAATCCTGAGGGCTCCACTATGACACGTGCAAAGTTCCGTCTGAACTTTATATAAGACGGTGAGGCTCAGTCAGTCACTCAGTGTTGCCTGAGAGGGCAACACTGCAACAGCCGGCCGCCAGGCTGTCTTTTTTTTGCACAGCTAGTTGCCTCCAGGAGGCCACAAGAGGGAGACAAGGGACTGCAAAATGGAAAATAGGCATCCACCAACTTTACAGACAACTTCTCCTTGCTCCTACAACCTCCATCCTTGCACAGTTTGTTATTCTTCTAGGTAACATAGTAACAAATCCAAATTGCTGCTCTCTTTGTAGGCAAGCAAGGCTTTGTTGCAACTGCAATTCTTACTTCTTCTTGAAATGTAGGGACGACAGTACATTCCATCACATCCATCTAGTGTACACAGGTAGGTCCATTGTGGCGGGCAGGCGAGCGGGCGGGCTGCTTTATTGGCTGTTTGCTGTTCCCCTACTCCACTCCACTATTTGACTGTTGTGCTGCATCAATCAATCAATCAATCAATCAATCAATCAATCAATCAATCAATCAATCAATCAATCAATCAATCAGTGGCTGGCTCAGGTGCAGCTCTTTAACTTACCTAAAAGGGAGGGCGGAGAGAAGACAAGGAAGGTGAATGAGGTGTTCCAATGTGAAATGCCGGAAACACAGAAACACAGACGACACACAACAAGAGGTGGCAATCTATTCATTAATTGCATTTAATCAATGAGCTCATTATCACTCATGCATTGTCCAACAGGTGTTGAAATAATGGGATTAAAAGGGGAGATCCCTTCAGAAAGACAGAAACAATAGCAAAGACAAAAAACACTTTTGGAATCTGCTTTTAGTCAACACATAAGGAAAGGGTGCACCGGTCCTGGAAATACTGCAATACCAGGTCAATGCGTGGAGTGGACAGAGCAAGCTCTATTTCCATCTCCCTGTTCTAAAAATCCATTTAATATATGGTCCCCAGATTGGGGACGTATCAGATATTAAACTGATAAGAACAGATACTACACTTGATCTTAGCCAAAAGGCCGAGAAGCGATAACCCGAACGGGCCGCGCGTTGCCCGAGCCTGCCCGATACTGCTGTTCAGCCCTTGCAGCGATTCAGCCTACTTCTAGGCAATTCCATGGGGCCCTGCAGGCTCACACACTCACAGCTACACGGGAGGTGAATAAAGGCCGGAGAGGAAGCCAGACAGGATTTGCTTCTTTTGCTTGCACCACAATGCAGTGCTGAAAGAGGAGGAATCTACATAAAAACGCCTTCCTGGCAACGCCCAAATGCCCTGCTGCCATGCAGATAAACACTGGCAGCGGCAGCAAGTGCATGCCCACAGCCACCCCTTGTTCCTTCACACCTTGTATCAGCTGTAATCCAGTCCAGTCCAGTGCTGCCTGCTGAGCAGCACTGACCAACACTGCCTGGGCCCAGGCTTTTATCTCTGAGGCCCCATTATGATGTCAGAAAGCTGGCTCTGGAATCCTGAGGGCTCCACTATGACACGTGCAAAGTTCCGTCTGAACTTTATATAAGACGGTGAGGCTCAGTCAGTCACTCAGTGTTGCCTGAGAGGGCAACACTGCAACAGCCGGCCGCCAGGCTGTCTTTTTTTTGCACAGCTAGTTGCCTCCAGGAGGCCACAAGAGGGAGACAAGGGACTGCAAAATGGAAAATAGGCATCCACCAACTTTACAGACAACTTCTCCTTGCTCCTACAACCTCCATCCTTGCACAGTTTGTTATTCTTCTAGGTAACATAGTAACAAATCCAAATTGCTGCTCTCTTTGTAGGCAAGCAAGGCTTTGTTGCAACTGCAATTCTTACTTCTTCTTGAAATGTAGGGACGACAGTACATAACATCACATCCATCTAGTGTACACAGGTAGGTCCATTGTGGCGGGCAGGCGAGCGGGCGGGCTGCTTTATTGGCTGTTTGCTGTTCCCCTACTCCACTCCACTATTTGACTGTTGTGCTGCATCAATCAATCAATCAATCAATCAATCAATCAATCAATCAATCAATCAATCAGTGGCTGGCTCAGGTGCAGCTCTTTAACTTACCTAAAAGGGAGGGCGGAGAGAAGACAAGGAAGGTGAATGAGGTGTTCCAATGTGAAATGCCGGAAACACAGAAACACAGACGACACACAACAAGAGGTGGCAATCTATTCATTAATTGCATTTAATCAATGAGCTCATTATCACTCATGCATTGTCCAACAGGTGTTGAAATAATGGGATTAAAAGGGGAGATCCCTTCAGAAAGACAGAAACAATAGCAAAGACAAAAAACACTTTTGGAATCTGCTTTTAGTCAACACATAAGGAAAGGGTGCACCGATCCTGGAAATACTGCAATACCAGGTCAATGCGTGGAGTGGACAGAGCAAGCTCTATTTCCATCTCCCTGTTCTAAAAATCCATTTAATATATGGTCCCCAGATAGGGGACGTATCAGATATTAAACTGATAAGAACAGATACTACACTTGATCTTAGCCAAAAGGCCGAGAAGCGATAACCCGAACGGGCCGCGCGTTGCCCGAGCCTGCCCGATACTGCTGTTCAGCCCTTGCAGCGATTCAGCCTACTTCTAGGCAATTCCATGGGGCCCTGCAGGCTCACACACTCACAGCTACACGGGAGGTGAATAAAGGCCGGAGAGGAAGCCAGACAGGATTTGCTTCTTTTGCTTGCACCACAATGCAGTGCTGAAAGAGGAGGAATCTACATAAAAACGCCTTCCTGGCAACGCCCAAATGCCCTGCTGCCATGCAGATAAACACTGGCAGCGGCAGCAAGTGCATGCCCACAGCCACCCCTTGTTCCTTCACACCTTGTATCAGCTGTAATCCAGTCCAGTCCAGTGCTGCCTGCTGAGCAGCACTGACCAACACTGCCTGGGCCCAGGCTTTTATCTCTGAGGCCCCATTATGATGTCAGAAAGCTGGCTCTGGAATCCTGAGGGCTCCACTATGACACGTGCAAAGTTCCGTCTGAACTTTATATAAGACGGTGAGGCTCAGTCAGTCACTCAGTGTTGCCTGAGAGGGCAACACTGCAACAGCCGGCCGCCAGGCTGTCTTTTTTTTGCACAGCTAGTTGCCTCCAGGAGGCCACAAGAGGGAGACAAGGGACTGCAAAATGGAAAATAGGCATCCACCAACTTTACAGACAACTTCTCCTTGCTCCTACAACCTCCATCCTTGCACAGTTTGTTATTCTTCTAGGTAACATAGTAACAAATCCAAATTGCTGCTCTCTTTGTAGGCAAGCAAGGCTTTGTTGCAACTGCAATTCTTACTTCTTCTTGAAATGTAGGGACGACAGTACATTCCATCACATCCATCTAGTGTACACAGGTAGGTCCATTGTGGCGGGCAGGCGAGCGGGCGGGCTGCTTTATTGGCTGTTTGCTGTTCCCCTACTCCACTCCACTATTTGACTGTTGTGCTGCATCAATCAATCAATCAATCAATCAATCAATCAATCAATCAATCAATCAGTGGCTGGCTCAGGTGCAGCTCTTTAACTTACCTAAAAGGGAGGGCGGAGAGAAGACAAGGAAGGTGAATGAGGTGTTCCAATGTGAAATGCCGGAAACACAGAAACACAGACGACACACAACAAGAGGTGGCAATCTATTCATTAATTGCATTTAATCAATGAGCTCATTATCACTCATGCATTGTCCAACAGGTGTTGAAATAATGGGATTAAAAGGGGAGATCCCTTCAGAAAGACAGAAACAATAGCAAAGACAAAAAACACTTTTGGAATCTGCTTTTAGTCAACACATAAGGAAAGGGTGCACCGGTCCTGGAAATACTGCAATACCAGGTCAATGCGTGGAGTGGACAGAGCAAGCTCTATTTCCATCTCCCTGTTCTAAAAATCCATTTAATATATGGTCCCCAGATAGGGGACGTATCAGATATTAAACTGATAAGAACAGATACTACACTTGATCTTAGCCAAAAGGCCGAGAAGCGATAACCCGAACGGGCCGCGCGTTGCCCGAGCCTGCCCGATACTGCTGTTCAGCCCTTGCAGCGATTCAGCCTACTTCTAGGCAATTCCATGGGGCCCTGCAGGCTCACACACTCACAGCTACACGGGAGGTGAATAAAGGCCGGAGAGGAAGCCAGACAGGATTTGCTTCTTTTGCTTGCACCACAATGCAGTGCTGAAAGAGGAGGAATCTACATAAAAACGCCTTCCTGGCAACGCCCAAATGCCCTGCTGCCATGCAGATAAACACTGGCAGCGGCAGCAAGTGCATGCCCACAGCCACCCCTTGTTCCTTCACACCTTGTATCAGCTGTAATCCAGTCCAGTCCAGTGCTGCCTGCTGAGCAGCACTGACCAACACTGCCTGGGCCCAGGCTTTTATCTCTGAGGCCCCATTATGATGTCAGAAAGCTGGCTCTGGAATCCTGAGGGCTCCACTATGACACGTGCAAAGTTCCGTCTGAACTTTATATAAGACGGTGAGGCTCAGTCAGTCACTCAGTGTTGCCTGAGAGGGCAACACTGCAACAGCCGGCCGCCAGGCTGTCTTTTTTTTGCACAGCTAGTTGCCTCCAGGAGGCCACAAGAGGGAGACAAGGGACTGCAAAATGGAAAATAGGCATCCACCAACTTTACAGACAACTTCTCCTTGCTCCTACAACCTCCATCCTTGCACAGTTTGTTATTCTTCTAGGTAACATAGTAACAAATCCAAATTGCTGCTCTCTTTGTAGGCAAGCAAGGCTTTGTTGCAACTGCAATTCTTACTTCTTCTTGAAATGTAGGGACGACAGTACATTCCATCACATCCATCTAGTGTACACAGGTAGGTCCATTGTGGCGGGCAGGCGAGCGGGCGGGCTGCTTTATTGGCTGTTTGCTGTTCCCCTACTCCACTCCACTATTTGACTGTTGTGCTGCATCAATCAATCAATCAATCAATCAATCAATCAATCAATCAATCAATCAATCAATCAATCAATCAGTGGCTGGCTCAGGTGCAGCTCTTTAACTTACCTAAAAGGGAGGGCGGAGAGAAGACAAGGAAGGTGAATGAGGTGTTCCAATGTGAAATGCCGGAAACACAGAAACACAGACGACACACAACAAGAGGTGGCAATCTATTCATTAATTGCATTTAATCAATGAGCTCATTATCACTCATGCATTGTCCAACAGGTGTTGAAATAATGGGATTAAAAGGGGAGATCCCTTCAGAAAGACAGAAACAATAGCAAAGACAAAAAACACTTTTGGAATCTGCTTTTAGTCAACACATAAGGAAAGGGTGCACCGGTCCTGGAAATACTGCAATACCAGGTCAATGCGTGGAGTGGACAGAGCAAGCTCTATTTCCATCTCCCTGTTCTAAAAATCCATTTAATATATGGTCCCCAGATAGGGGACGTATCAGATATTAAACTGATAAGAACAGATACTACACTTGATCTTAGCCAAAAGGCCGAGAAGCGATAACCCGAACGGGCCGCGCGTTGCCCGAGCCTGCCCGATACTGCTGTTCAGCCCTTGCAGCGATTCAGCCTACTTCTAGGCAATTCCATGGGGCCCTGCAGGCTCACACACTCACAGCTACACGGGAGGTGAATAAAGGCCAGAGAGGAAGCCAGACAGGATTTGCTTCTTTTGCTTGCACCACAATGCAGTGCTGAAAGAGGAGGAATCTACATAAAAACGCCTTCCTGGCAACGCCCAAATGCCCTGCTGCCATGCAGATAAACACTGGCAGCGGCAGCAAGTGCATGCCCACAGCCACCCCTTGTTCCTTCACACCTTGTATCAGCTGTAATCCAGTCCAGTCCAGTGCTGCCTGCTGAGCAGCACTGACCAACACTGCCTGGGCCCAGGCTTTTATCTCTGAGGCCCCATTATGATGTCAGAAAGCTGGCTCTGGAATCCTGAGGGCTCCACTATGACACGTGCAAAGTTCCGTCTGAACTTTATATAAGACGGTGAGGCTCAGTCAGTCACTCAGTGTTGCCTGAGAGGGCAACACTGCAACAGCCGGCCGCCAGGCTGTCTTTTTTTTGCACAGCTAGTTGCCTCCAGGAGGCCACAAGAGGGAGACAAGGGACTGCAAAATGGAAAATAGGCATCCACCAACTTTACAGACAACTTCTCCTTGCTCCTACAACCTCCATCCTTGCACAGTTTGTTATTCTTCTAGGTAACATAGTAACAAATCCAAATTGCTGCTCTCTTTGTAGGCAAGCAAGGCTTTGTTGCAACTGCAATTCTTACTTCTTCTTGAAATGTAGGGACGACAGTACATTCCATCACATCCATCTAGTGTACACAGGTAGGTCCATTGTGGCGGGCAGGCGAGCGGGCAGGCTGCTTTATTGGCTGTTTGCTTTTTCCCATACTCCACTCCACTATTTGACTGTTGTGCTGCATCAATCAATCAATCAATCAATCAATCAATCAATCAATCAATCAATCAATCAATCAATCAGTGGCTGGCTCAGGTGCAGCTCTTTAACTTACCTAAAAGGGAGGGCGGAGAGAAGACAAGGAAGGTGAATGAGGTGTTCCAATGTGAAATGCCGGAAACACAGAAACACAGACGACACACAACAAGAGGTGGCAATCTATTCATTAATTGCATTTAATCAATGAGCTCATTATCACTCATGCATTGTCCAACAGGTGTTGAAATAATGGGATTAAAAGGGGAGATCCCTTCAGAAAGACAGAAACAATAGCAAAGACAAAAAACACTTTTGGAATCTGCTTTTAGTCAACACATAAGGAAAGGGTGCACCGGTCCTGGAAATACTGCAATACCAGGTCAATGCGTGGAGTGGACAGAGCAAGCTCTATTTCCATCTCCCTGTTCTAAAAATCCATTTAATATATGGTCCCCAGATAGGGGACGTATCAGATATTAAACTGATAAGAACAGATACTACACTTGATCTTAGCCAAAAGGCCGAGAAGCGATAACCCGAACGGGCCGCGCGTTGCCCGAGCCTGCCCGATACTGCTGTTCAGCCCTTGCAGCGATTCAGCCTACTTCTAGGCAATTCCATGGGGCCCTGCAGGCTCACACACTCACAGTTACACGGGAGGTGAATAAAGGCCGGAGAGGAAGCCAGACAGGATTTGCTTCTTTTGCTTGCACCACAATGCAGTGCTGAAAGAGGAGGAATCTACATAAAAACGCCTTCCTGGCAACGCCCAAATGCCCTGCTGCCATGCAGATAAACACTGGCAGCGGCAGCAAGTGCATGCCCACAGCCACCCCTTGTTCCTTCACACCTTGTATCAGCTGTAATCCAGTCCAGTCCAGTGCTGCCTGCTGAGCAGCACTGACCAACACTGCCTGGGCCCAGGCTTTTATCTCTGAGGCCCCATTATGATGTCAGAAAGCTGGCTCTGGAATCCTGAGGGCTCCACTATGACACGTGCAAAGTTCCGTCTGAACTTTATATAAGACGGTGAGGCTCAGTCAGTCACTCAGTGTTGCCTGAGAGGGCAACACTGCAACAGCCGGCCGCCAGGCTGTCTTTTTTTTGCACAGCTAGTTGCCTCCAGGAGGCCACAAGAGGGAGACAAGGGACTGCAAAATGGAAAATAGGCATCCACCAACTTTACAGACAACTTCTCCTTGCTCCTACAACCTCCATCCTTGCACAGTTTGTTATTCTTCTAGGTAACATAGTAACAAATCCAAATTGCTGCTCTCTTTGTAGGCAAGCAAGGCTTTGTTGCAACTGCAATTCTTACTTCTTCTTGAAATGTAGGGACGACAGTACATTCCATCACATCCATCTAGTGTACACAGGTAGGTCCATTGTGGCGGGCAGGCGAGCGGGCGGGCTGCTTTATTGGCTGTTTGCTGTTCCCCTACTCCACTCCACTATTTGACTGTTGTGCTGCATCAATCAATCAATCAATCAATCAATCAATCAATCAGTGGCTGGCTCAGGTGCAGCTCTTTAACTTACCTAAAAGGGAGGGCGGAGAGAAGACAAGGAAGGTGAATGAGGTGTTCCAATGTGAAATGCCGGAAACACAGAAACACAGACGACACACAACAAGAGGTGGCAATCTATTCATTAATTGCATTTAATCAATGAGCTCATTATCACTCATGCATTGTCCAACAGGTGTTGAAATAATGGGATTAAAAGGGGAGATCCCTTCAGAAAGACAGAAACAATAGCAAAGACAAAAAACACTTTTGGAATCTGCTTTTAGTCAACACATAAGGAAAGGGTGCACCGGTCCTGGAAATACTGCAATACCAGGTCAATGCGTGGAGTGGACAGAGCAAGCTCTATTTCCATCTCCCTGTTCTAAAAATCCATTTAATATATGGTCCCCAGATAGGGGACGTATCAGATATTAAACTGATAAGAACAGATACTACACTTGATCTTAGCCAAAAGGCCGAGAAGCGATAACCCGAACGGGCCGCGCGTTGCCCGAGCCTGCCCGATACTGCTGTTCAGCCCTTGCAGCGATTCAGCCTACTTCTAGGCAATTCCATGGGGCCCTGCAGGCTCACACACTCACAGCTACACGGGAGGTGAATAAAGGCCGGAGAGGAAGCCAGACAGGATTTGCTTCTTTTGCTTGCACCACAATGCAGTGCTGAAAGAGGAGGAATCTACATAAAAACGCCTTCCTGGCAACGCCCAAATGCCCTGCTGCCATGCAGATAAACACTGGCAGCGGCAGCAAGTGCATGCCCACAGCCACCCCTTGTTCCTTCACACCTTGTATCAGCTGTAATCCAGTCCAGTCCAGTGCTGCCTGCTGAGCAGCACTGACCAACACTGCCTGGGCCCAGGCTTTTATCTCTGAGGCCCCATTATGATGTCAGAAAGCTGGCTCTGGAATCCTGAGGGCTCCACTATGACACGTGCAAAGTTCCGTCTGAACTTTATATAAGACGGTGAGGCTCAGTCAGTCACTCAGTGTTGCCTGAGAGGGCAACACTGCAACAGCCGGCCGCCAGGCTGTCTTTTTTTTGCACAGCTAGTTGCCTCCAGGAGGCCACAAGAGGGAGACAAGGGACTGCAAAATGGAAAATAGGCATCCACCAACTTTACAGACAACTTCTCCTTGCTCCTACAACCTCCATCCTTGCACAGTTTGTTATTCTTCTAGGTAACATAGTAACAAATCCAAATTGCTGCTCTCTTTGTAGGCAAGCAAGGCTTTGTTGCAACTGCAATTCTTACTTCTTCTTGAAATGTAGGGACGACAGTACATTCCATCACATCCATCTAGTGTACACAGGTAGGTCCATTGTGGCGGGCAGGCGAGCGGGCGGGCTGCTTTATTGGCTGTTTGCTGTTCCCCTACTCCACTCCACTATTTGACTGTTGTGCTGCATCAATCAATCAATCAATCAATCAATCAATCAATCAATCAATCAATCAATCAGTGGCTGGCTCAGGTGCAGCTCTTTAACTTACCTAAAAGGGAGGGCGGAGAGAAGACAAGGAAGGTGAATGAGGTGTTCCAATGTGAAATGCCGGAAACACAGAAACACAGACGACACACAACAAGAGGTGGCAATCTATTCATTAATTGCATTTAATCAATGAGCTCATTATCACTCATGCATTGTCCAACAGGTGTTGAAATAATGGGATTAAAAGGGGAGATCCCTTCAGAAAGACAGAAACAATAGCAAAGACAAAAAACACTTTTGGAATCTGCTTTTAGTCAACACATAAGGAAAGGGTGCACCGGTCCTGGAAATACTGCAATACCAGGTCAATGCGTGGAGTGGACAGAGCAAGCTCTATTTCCATCTCCCTGTTCTAAAAATCCATTTAATATATGGTCCCCAGATAGGGGACGTATCAGATATTAAACTGATAAGAACAGATACTACACTTGATCTTAGCCAAAAGGCCGAGAAGCGATAACCCGAACGGGCCGCGCGTTGCCCGAGCCTGCCCGATACTGCTGTTCAGCCCTTGCAGCGATTCAGCCTACTTCTAGGCAATTCCATGGGGCCCTGCAGGCTCACACACTCACAGCTACACGGGAGGTGAATAAAGGCCGGAGAGGAAGCCAGACAGGATTTGCTTCTTTTGCTTGCACCACAATGCAGTGCTGAAAGAGGAGGAATCTACATAAAAACGCCTTCCTGGCAACGCCCAAATGCCCTGCTGCCATGCAGATAAACACTGGCAGCGGCAGCAAGTGCATGCCCACAGCCACCCCTTGTTCCTTCACACCTTGTATCAGCTGTAATCCAGTCCAGTCCAGTGCTGCCTGCTGAGCAGCACTGACCAACACTGCCTGGGCCCAGGCTTTTATCTCTGAGGCCCCATTATGATGTCAGAAAGCTGGCTCTGGAATCCTGAGGGCTCCACTATGACACGTGCAAAGTTCCGTCTGAACTTTATATAAGACGGTGAGGCTCAGTCAGTCACTCAGTGTTGCCTGAGAGGGCAACACTGCAACAGCCGGCCGCCAGGCTGTCTTTTTTTTGCACAGCTAGTTGCCTCCAGGAGGCCACAAGAGGGAGACAAGGGACTGCAAAATGGAAAATAGGCATCCACCAACTTTACAGACAACTTCTCCTTGCTCCTACAACCTCCATCCTTGCACAGTTTGTTATTCTTCTAGGTAACATAGTAACAAATCCAAATTGCTGCTCTCTTTGTAGGCAAGCAAGGCTTTGTTGCAACTGCAATTCTTACTTCTTCTTGAAATGTAGGGACGACAGTACATTCCATCACATCCATCTAGTGTACACAGGTAGGTCCATTGTGGCGGGCAGGCGAGCGGGCGGGCTGCTTTATTGGCTGTTTGCTGTTCCCCTACTCCACTCCACTATTTGACTGTTGTGCTGCATCAATCAATCAATCAATCAATCAATCAATCAATCAATCAATCAATCAATCAGTGGCTGGCTCAGGTGCAGCTCTTTAACTTACCTAAAAGGGAGGGCGGAGAGAAGACAAGGAAGGTGAATGAGGTGTTCCAATGTGAAATGCCGGAAACACAGAAACACAGACGACACACAACAAGAGGTGGCAATCTATTCATTAATTGCATTTAATCAATGAGCTCATTATCACTCATGCATTGTCCAACAGGTGTTGAAATAATGGGATTAAAAGGGGAGATCCCTTCAGAAAGACAGAAACAATAGCAAAGACAAAAAACACTTTTGGAATCTGCTTTTAGTCAACACATAAGGAAAGGGTGCACCGGTCCTGGAAATACTGCAATACCAGGTCAATGCGTGGAGTGGACAGAGCAAGCTCTATTTCCATCTCCCTGTTCTAAAAATCCATTTAATATATGGTCCCCAGATAGGGGACGTATCAGATATTAAACTGATAAGAACAGATACTACACTTGATCTTAGCCAAAAGGCCGAGAAGCGATAACCCGAACGGGCCGCGCGTTGCCCGAGCCTGCCCGATACTGCTGTTCAGCCCTTGCAGCGATTCAGCCTACTTCTAGGCAATTCCATGGGGCCCTGCAGGCTCACACACTCACAGCTACACGGGAGGTGAATAAAGGCCGGAGAGGAAGCCAGACAGGATTTGCTTCTTTTGCTTGCACCACAATGCAGTGCTGAAAGAGGAGGAATCTACATAAAAACGCCTTCCTGGCAACGCCCAAATGCCCTGCTGCCATGCAGATAAACACTGGCAGCGGCAGCAAGTGCATGCCCACAGCCACCCCTTGTTCCTTCACACCTTGTATCAGCTGTAATCCAGTCCAGTCCAGTGCTGCCTGCTGAGCAGCACTGACCAACACTGCCTGGGCCCAGGCTTTTATCTCTGAGGCCCCATTATGATGTCAGAAAGCTGGCTCTGGAATCCTGAGGGCTCCACTATGACACGTGCAAAGTTCCGTCTGAACTTTATATAAGACGGTGAGGCTCAGTCAGTCACTCAGTGTTGCCTGAGAGGGCAACACTGCAACAGCCGGCCGCCAGGCTGTCTTTTTTTTGCACAGCTAGTTGCCTCCAGGAGGCCACAAGAGGGAGACAAGGGACTGCAAAATGGAAAATAGGCATCCACCAACTTTACAGACAACTTCTCCTTGCTCCTACAACCTCCATCCTTGCACAGTTTGTTATTCTTCTAGGTAACATAGTAACAAATCCAAATTGCTGCTCTCTTTGTAGGCAAGCAAGGCTTTGTTGCAACTGCAATTCTTACTTCTTCTTGAAATGTAGGGACGACAGTACATTCCATCACATCCATCTAGTGTACACAGGTAGGTCCATTGTGGCGGGCAGGCGAGCGGGCGGGCTGCTTTATTGGCTGTTTGCTGTTCCCCTACTCCACTCCACTATTTGACTGTTGTGCTGCATCAATCAATCAATCAATCAATCAATCAATCAATCAATCAATCAATCAATCAGTGGCTGGCTCAGGTGCAGCTCTTTAACTTACCTAAAAGGGAGGGCGGAGAGAAGACAAGGAAGGTGAATGAGGTGTTCCAATGTGAAATGCCGGAAACACAGAAACACAGACGACACACAACAAGAGGTGGCAATCTATTCATTAATTGCATTTAATCAATGAGCTCATTATCACTCATGCATTGTCCAACAGGTGTTGAAATAATGGGATTAAAAGGGGAGATCCCTTCAGAAAGACAGAAACAATAGCAAAGACAAAAAACACTTTTGGAATCTGCTTTTAGTCAACACATAAGGAAAGGGTGCACCGGTCCTGGAAATACTGCAATACCAGGTCAATGCGTGGAGTGGACAGAGCAAGCTCTATTTCCATCTCCCTGTTCTAAAAATCCATTTAATATATGGTCCCCAGATAGGGGACGTATCAGATATTAAACTGATAAGAACAGATACTACACTTGATCTTAGCCAAAAGGCCGAGAAGCGATAACCCGAACGGGCCGCGCGTTGCCCGAGCCTGCCCGATACTGCTGTTCAGCCCTTGCAGCGATTCAGCCTACTTCTAGGCAATTCCATGGGGCCCTGCAGGCTCACACACTCACAGCTACACGGGAGGTGAATAAAGGCCGGAGAGGAAGCCAGACAGGATTTGGTTCTTTTGCTTGCACCACAATGCAGTGCTGAAAGAGGAGGAATCTACATAAAAACGCCTTCCTGGCAACGCCCAAATGCCCTGCTGCCATGCAGATAAACACTGGCAGCGGCAGCAAGTGCATGCCCACAGCCACCCCTTGTTCCTTCACACCTTGTATCAGCTGTAATCCAGTCCAGTCCAGTGCTGCCTGCTGAGCAGCACTGACCAACACTGCCTGGGCCCAGGCTTTTATCTCTGAGGCCCCATTATGATGTCAGAAAGCTGGCTCTGGAATCCTGAGGGCTCCACTATGACACGTGCAAAGTTCCGTCTGAACTTTATATAAGACGGTGAGGCTCAGTCAGTCACTCAGTGTTGCCTGAGAGGGCAACACTGCAACAGCCGGCCGCCAGGCTGTCTTTTTTTTGCACAGCTAGTTGCCTCCAGGAGGCCACAAGAGGGAGACAAGGGACTGCAAAATGGAAAATAGGCATCCACCAACTTTATAGACAACTTCTCCTTGCTCCTACAACCTCCATCCTTGCACAGTTTGTTATTCTTCTAGGTAACATAGTAACAAATCCAAATTGCTGCTCTCTTTGTAGGCAAGCAAGGCTTTGTTGCAACTGCAATTCTTACTTCTTCTTGAAATGTAGGGACGACAGTACATTCCATCACATCCATCTAGTGTACACAGGTAGGTCCATTGTGGCGGGCAGGCGAGCGGGCGGGCTGCTTTATTGGCTGTTTGCTGTTCCCCTACTCCACTCCACTATTTGACTGTTGTGCTGCATCAATCAATCAATCAATCAATCAATCAATCAATCAATCAATCAATCAATCAATCAGTGGCTGGCTCAGGTGCAGCTCTTTAACTTACCTAAAAGGGAGGGCGGAGAGAAGACAAGGAAGGTGAATGAGGTGTTCCAATGTGAAATGCCGGAAACACAGAAACACAGACGACACACAACAAGAGGTGGCAATCTATTCATTAATTGCATTTAATCAATGAGCTCATTATCACTCATGCATTGTCCAACAGGTGTTGAAATAATGGGATTAAAAGGGGAGATCCCTTCAGAAAGACAGAAACAATAGCAAAGACAAAAAACACTTTTGGAATCTGCTTTTAGTCAACACATAAGGAAAGGGTGCACCGGTCCTGGAAATACTGCAATACCAGGTCAATGCGTGGAGTGGACAGAGCAAGCTCTATTTCCATCTCCCTGTTCTAAAAATCCATTTAATATATGGTCCCCAGATAGGGGACGTATCAGATATTAAACTGATAAGAACAGATACTACACTTGATCTTAGCCAAAAGGCCGAGAAGCGATAACCCGAACGGGCCGCGCGTTGCCCGAGCCTGCCCGATACTGCTGTTCAGCCCTTGCAGCGATTCAGCCTACTTCTAGGCAATTCCATGGGGCCCTGCAGGCTCACACACTCACAGCTACACGGGAGGTGAATAAAGGCCGGAGAGGAAGCCAGACAGGATTTGCTTCTTTTGCTTGCACCACAATGCAGTGCTGAAAGAGGAGGAATCTACATAAAAACGCCTTCCTGGCAACGCCCAAATGCCCTGCTGCCATGCAGATAAACACTGGCAGCGGCAGCAAGTGCATGCCCACAGCCACCCCTTGTTCCTTCACACCTTGTATCAGCTGTAATCCAGTCCAGTCCAGTGCTGCCTGCTGAGCAGCACTGACCAACACTGCCTGGGCCCAGGCTTTTATCTCTGAGGCCCCATTATGATGTCAGAAAGCTGGCTCTGGAATCCTGAGGGCTCCACTATGACACGTGCAAAGTTCCGTCTGAACTTTATATAAGACGGTGAGGCTCAGTCAGTCACTCAGTGTTGCCTGAGAGGGCAACACTGCAACAGCCGGCCGCCAGGCTGTCTTTTTTTTGCACAGCTAGTTGCCTCCAGGAGGCCACAAGAGGGAGACAAGGGACTGCAAAATGGAAAATAGGCATCCACCAACTTTACAGACAACTTCTCCTTGCTCCTACAACCTCCATCCTTGCACAGTTTGTTATTCTTCTAGGTAACATAGTAACAAATCCAAATTGCTGCTCTCTTTGTAGGCAAGCAAGGCTTTGTTGCAACTGCAATTCTTACTTCTTCTTGAAATGTAGGGACGACAGTACATTCCATCACATCCATCTAGTGTACACAGGTAGGTCCATTGTGGCGGGCAGGCGAGCGGGCGGGCTGCTTTATTGGCTGTTTGCTGTTCCCCTACTCCACTCCACTATTTGACTGTTGTGCTGCATCAATCAATCAATCAATCAATCAATCAATCAATCAATCAATCAGTGGCTGGCTCAGGTGCAGCTCTTTAACTTACCTAAAAGGGAGGGCGGAGAGAAGACAAGGAAGGTGAATGAGGTGTTCCAATGTGAAATGCCGGAAACACAGAAACACAGACGACACACAACAAGAGGTGGCAATCTATTCATTAATTGCATTTAATCAATGAGCTCATTATCACTCATGCATTGTCCAACAGGTGTTGAAATAATGGGATTAAAAGGGGAGATCCCTTCAGAAAGACAGAAACAATAGCAAAGACAAAAAACACTTTTGGAATCTGCTTTTAGTCAACACATAAGGAAAGGGTGCACCGGTCCTGGAAATACTGCAATACCAGGTCAATGCGTGGAGTGGACAGAGCAAGCTCTATTTCCATCTCCCTGTTCTAAAAATCCATTTAATATATGGTCCCCAGATAGGGGACGTATCAGATATTAAACTGATAAGAACAGATACTACACTTGATCTTAGCCAAAAGGCCGAGAAGCGATAACCCGAACGGGCCGCGCGTTGCCCGAGCCTGCCCGATACTGCTGTTCAGCCCTTGCAGCGATTCAGCCTACTTCTAGGCAATTCCATGGGGCCCTGCAGGCTCACACACTCACAGCTACACGGGAGGTGAATAAAGGCCGGAGAGGAAGCCAGACAGGATTTGCTTCTTTTGCTTGCACCACAATGCAGTGCTGAAAGAGGAGGAATCTACATAAAAACGCCTTCCTGGCAACGCCCAAATGCCCTGCTGCCATGCAGATAAACACTGGCAGCGGCAGCAAGTGCATGCCCACAGCCACCCCTTGTTCCTTCACACCTTGTATCAGCTGTAATCCAGTCCAGTCCAGTGCTGCCTGCTGAGCAGCACTGACCAACACTGCCTGGGCCCAGGCTTTTATCTCTGAGGCCCCATTATGATGTCAGAAAGCTGGCTCTGGAATCCTGAGGGCTCCACTATGACACGTGCAAAGTTCCGTCTGAACTTTATATAAGACGGTGAGGCTCAGTCAGTCACTCAGTGTTGCCTGAGAGGGCAACACTGCAACAGCCGGCCGCCAGGCTGTCTTTTTTTTGCACAGCTAGTTGCCTCCAGGAGGCCACAAGAGGGAGACAAGGGACTGCAAAATGGAAAATAGGCATCCACCAACTTTACAGACAACTTCTCCTTGCTCCTACAACCTCCATCCTTGCACAGTTTGTTATTCTTCTAGGTAACATAGTAACAAATCCAAATTGCTGCTCTCTTTGTAGGCAAGCAAGGCTTTGTTGCAACTGCAATTCTTACTTCTTCTTGAAATGTAGGGACGACAGTACATTCCATCACATCCATCTAGTGTACACAGGTAGGTCCATTGTGGCGGGCAGGCGAGCGGGCGGGCTGCTTTATTGGCTGTTTGCTGTTCCCCTACTCCACTCCACTATTTGACTGTTGTGCTGCATCAATCAATCAATCAATCAATCAATCAATCAATCAATCAATCAATCAATCAATCAATCAATCAGTGGCTGGCTCAGGTGCAGCTCTTTAACTTACCTAAAAGGGAGGGCGGAGAGAAGACAAGGAAGGTGAATGAGGTGTTCCAATGTGAAATGCCGGAAACACAGAAACACAGACGACACACAACAAGAGGTGGCAATCTATTCATTAATTGCATTTAATCAATGAGCTCATTATCACTCATGCATTGTCCAACAGGTGTTGAAATAATGGGATTAAAAGGGGAGATCCCTTCAGAAAGACAGAAACAATAGCAAAGACAAAAAACACTTTTGGAATCTGCTTTTAGTCAACACATAAGGAAAGGGTGCACCGGTCCTGGAAATACTGCAATACCAGGTCAATGCGTGGAGTGGACAGAGCAAGCTCTATTTCCATCTCCCTGTTCTAAAAATCCATTTAATATATGGTCCCCAGATAGGGGACGTATCAGATATTAAACTGATAAGAACAGATACTACACTTGATCTTAGCCAAAAGGCCGAGAAGCGATAACCCGAACGGGCCGCGCGTTGCCCGAGCCTGCCCGATACTGCTGTTCAGCCCTTGCAGCGATTCAGCCTACTTCTAGGCAATTCCATGGGGCCCTGCAGGCTCACACACTCACAGCTACACGGGAGGTGAATAAAGGCCGGAGAGGAAGCCAGACAGGATTTGCTTCTTTTGCTTGCACCACAATGCAGTGCTGAAAGAGGAGGAATCTACATAAAAACGCCTTCCTGGCAACGCCCAAATGCCCTGCTGCCATGCAGATAAACACTGGCAGCGGCAGCAAGTGCATGCCCACAGCCACCCCTTGTTCCTTCACACCTTGTATCAGCTGTAATCCAGTCCAGTCCAGTGCTGCCTGCTGAGCAGCACTGACCAACACTGCCTGGGCCCAGGCTTTTATCTCTGAGGCCCCATTATGATGTCAGAAAGCTGGCTCTGGAATCCTGAGGGCTCCACTATGACACGTGCAAAGTTCCGTCTGAACTTTATATAAGACGGTGAGGCTCAGTCAGTCACTCAGTGTTGCCTGAGAGGGCAACACTGCAACAGCCGGCCGCCAGGCTGTCTTTTTTTTGCACAGCTAGTTGCCTCCAGGAGGCCACAAGAGGGAGACAAGGGACTGCAAAATGGAAAATAGGCATCCACCAACTTTACAGACAACTTCTCCTTGCTCCTACAACCTCCATCCTTGCACAGTTTGTTATTCTTCTAGGTAACATAGTAACAAATCCAAATTGCTGCTCTCTTTGTAGGCAAGCAAGGCTTTGTTGCAACTGCAATTCTTACTTCTTCTTGAAATGTAGGGACGACAGTACATTCCATCACATCCATCTAGTGTACACAGGTAGGTCCATTGTGGCGGGCAGGCGAGCGGGCGGGCTGCTTTATTGGCTGTTTGCTGTTCCCCTACTCCACTCCACTATTTGACTGTTGTGCTGCATCAATCAATCAATCAATCAATCAATCAATCAATCAATCAATCAGTGGCTGGCTCAGGTGCAGCTCTTTAACTTACCTAAAAGGGAGGGCGGAGAGAAGACAAGGAAGGTGAATGAGGTGTTCCAATGTGAAATGCCGGAAACACAGAAACACAGACGACACACAACAAGAGGTGGCAATCTATTCATTAATTGCATTTAATCAATGAGCTCATTATCACTCATGCATTGTCCAACAGGTGTTGAAATAATGGGATTAAAAGGGGAGATCCCTTCAGAAAGACAGAAACAATAGCAAAGACAAAAAACACTTTTGGAATCTGCTTTTAGTCAACACATAAGGAAAGGGTGCACCGGTCCTGGAAATACTGCAATACCAGGTCAATGCGTGGAGTGGACAGAGCAAGCTCTATTTCCATCTCCCTGTTCTAAAAATCCATTTAATATATGGTCCCCAGATAGGGGACGTATCAGATATTAAACTGATAAGAACAGATACTACACTTGATCTTAGCCAAAAGGCCGAGAAGCGATTACCCGAACGGGCCGCGCGTTGCCCGAGCCTGCCCGATACTGCTGTTCAGCCCTTGCAGCGATTCAGCCTACTTCTAGGCAATTCCATGGGGCCCTGCAGGCTCACACACTCACAGCTACACGGGAGGTGAATAAAGGCCGGAGAGGAAGCCAGACAGGATTTGCTTCTTTTGCTTGCACCACAATGCAGTGCTGAAAGAGGAGGAATCTACATAAAAACGCCTTCCTCGCAACGCCCAAATGCCCTGCTGCCATGCAGATAAACACTGGCAGCGGCAGCAAGTGCATGCCCACAGCCACCCCTTGTTCCTTCACACCTTGTATCAGCTGTAATCCAGTCCAGTCCAGTGCTGCCTGCTGAGCAGCACTGACCAACACTGCCTGGGCCCAGGCTTTTATCTCTGAGGCCCCATTATGATGTCAGAAAGCTGGCTCTGGAATCCTGAGGGCTCCACTATGACACGTGCAAAGTTCCGTCTGAACTTTATATAAGACGGTGAGGCTCAGTCAGTCACTCAGTGTTGCCTGAGAGGGCAACACTGCAACAGCCGGCCGCCAGGCTGTCTTTTTTTTGCACAGCTAGTTGCCTCCAGGAGGCCACAAGAGGGAGACAAGGGACTGCAAAATGGAAAATAGGCATCCACCAACTTTACAGACAACTTCTCCTTGCTCCTACAACCTCCATCCTTGCACAGTTTGTTATTCTTCTAGGTAACATAGTAACAAATCCAAATTGCTGCTCTCTTTGTAGGCAAGCAAGGCTTTGTTGCAACTGCAATTCTTACTTCTTCTTGAAATGTAGGGACGACAGTACATTCCATCACATCCATCTAGTGTACACAGGTAGGTCCATTGTGGCGGGCAGGCGAGCGGGCGGGCTGCTTTATTGGCTGTTTGCTGTTCCCCTACTCCACTCCACTATTTGACTGTTGTGCTGCATCAATCAATCAATCAATCAATCAATCAATCAATCAATCAATCAATCAGTGGCTGGCTCAGGTGCAGCTCTTTAACTTACCTAAAAGGGAGGGCGGAGAGAAGACAAGGAAGGTGAATGAGGTGTTCCAATGTGAAATGCCGGAAACACAGAAACACAGACGACACACAACAAGAGGTGGCAATCTATTCATTAATTGCATTTAATCAATGAGCTCATTATCACTCATGCATTGTCCAACAGGTGTTGAAATAATGGGATTAAAAGGGGAGATCCCTTCAGAAAGACAGAAACAATAGCAAAGACAAAAAACACTTTTGGAATCTGCTTTTAGTCAACACATAAGGAAAGGGTGCACCGGTCCTGGAAATACTGCAATACCAGGTCAATGCGTGGAGTGGACAGAGCAAGCTCTATTTCCATCTCCCTGTTCTAAAAATCCATTTAATATATGGTCCCCAGATAGGGGACGTATCAGATATTAAACTGATAAGAACAGATACTACACTTGATCTTAGCCAAAAGGCCGAGAAGCGATAACCCGAATGGGCCGCGCGTTGCCCGAGCCTGCCCGATACTGCTGTTCAGCCCTTGCAGCGATTCAGCCTACTTCTAGGCAATTCCATGGGGCCCTGCAGGCTCACACACTCACAGCTACACGGGAGGTGAATAAAGGCCGGAGAGGAAGCCAGACAGGATTTGCTTCTTTTGCTTGCACCACAATGCAGTGCTGAAAGAGGAGGAATCTACATAAAAACGCCTTCCTGGCAACGCCCAAATGCCCTGCTGCCATGCAGATAAACACTGGCAGCGGCAGCAAGTGCATGCCCACAGCCACCCCTTGTTCCTTCACACCTTGTATCAGCTGTAATCCAGTCCAGTCCAGTGCTGCCTGCTGAGCAGCACTGACCAACACTGCCTGGGCCCAGGCTTTTATCTCTGAGGCCCCATTATGATGTCAGAAAGCTGGCTCTGGAATCCTGAGGGCTCCACTATGACACGTGCAAAGTTCCGTCTGAACTTTATATAAGACGGTGAGGCTCAGTCAGTCACTCAGTGTTGCCTGAGAGGGCAACACTGCAACAGCCGGCCGCCAGGCTGTCTTTTTTTTGCACAGCTAGTTGCCTCCAGGAGGCCACAAGAGGGAGACAAGGGACTGCAAAATGGAAAATAGGCATCCACCAACTTTACAGACAACTTCTCCTTGCTCCTACAACCTCCATCCTTGCACAGTTTGTTATTCTTCTAGGTAACATAGTAACAAATCCAAATTGCTGCTCTCTTTGTAGGCAAGCAAGGCTTTGTTGCAACTGCAATTCTTACTTCTTCTTGAAATGTAGGGACGACAGTACATTCCATCACATCCATCTAGTGTACACAGGTAGGTCCATTGTGGCGGGCAGGCGACGGGCGGGCTGCTTTATTGGCTGTTTGCTGTTCCCCTACTCCACTCCACTATTTGACTGTTGTGCTGCATCAATCAATCAATCAATCAATCAATCAATCAATCAATCAATCAATCAATCAATCAGTGGCTGGCTCAGGTGCAGCTCTTTAACTTACCTAAAAGGGAGGGCGGAGAGAAGACAAGGAAGGTGAATGAGGTGTTCCAATGTGAAATGCCGGAAACACAGAAACACAGACGACACACAACAAGAGGTGGCAATCTATTCATTAATTGCATTTAATCAATGAGCTCATTATCACTCATGCATTGTCCAACAGGTGTTGAAATAATGGGATTAAAAGGGGAGATCCCTTCAGAAAGACAGAAACAATAGCAAAGACAAAAAACACTTTTGGAATCTGCTTTTAGTCAACACATAAGGAAAGGGTGCACCGGTCCTGGAAATACTGCAATACCAGGTCAATGCGTGGAGTGGACAGAGCAAGCTCTATTTCCATCTCCCTGTTCTAAAAATCCATTTAATATATGGTCCCCAGATAGGGGACGTATCAGATATTAAACTGATAAGAACAGATACTACACTTGATCTTAGCCAAAAGGCCGAGAAGCGATAACCCGAACGGGCCGCGCGTTGCCCGAGCCTGCCCGATACTGCTGTTCAGCCCTTGCAGCGATTCAGCCTACTTCTAGGCAATTCCATGGGGCCCTGCAGGCTCACACACTCACAGCTACACGGGAGGTGAATAAAGGCCGGAGTGGAAGCCAGACAGGATTTGCTTCTTTTGCTTGCACCACAATGCAGTGCTGAAAGAGGAGGAATCTACATAAAAACGCCTTCCTGGCAACGCCCAAATGCCCTGCTGCCATGCAGATAAACACTGGCAGCGGCAGCAAGTGCATGCCCACAGCCACCCCTTGTTCCTTCACACCTTGTATCAGCTGTAATCCAGTCCAGTCCAGTGCTGCCTGCTGAGCAGCACTGACCAACACTGCCTGGGCCCAGGCTTTTATCTCTGAGGCCCCATTATGATGTCAGAAAGCTGGCTCTGGAATCCTGAGGGCTCCACTATGACACGTGCAAAGTTCCGTCTGAACTTTATATAAGACGGTGAGGCTCAGTCAGTCACTCAGTGTTGCCTGAGAGGGCAACACTGCAACAGCCGGCCGCCAGGCTGTCTTTTTTTTGCACAGCTAGTTGCCTCCAGGAGGCCACAAGAGGGAGACAAGGGACTGCAAAATGGAAAATAGGCATCCACCAACTTTACAGACAACTTCTCCTTGCTCCTACAACCTCCATCCTTGCACAGTTTGTTATTCTTCTAGGTAACATAGTAACAAATCCAAATTGCTGCTCTCTTTGTAGGCAAGCAAGGCTTTGTTGCAACTGCAATTCTTACTTCTTCTTGAAATGTAGGGACGACAGTACATTCCATCACATCCATCTAGTGTACACAGGTAGGTCCATTGTGGCGGGCAGGCGAGCGGGCGGGCTGCTTTATTGGCTGTTTGCTGTTCCCCTACTCCACTCCACTATTTGACTGTTGTGCTGCATCAATCAATCAATCAATCAATCAATCAATCAATCAATCAATCAGTGGCTGGCTCAGGTGCAGCTCTTTAACTTACCTAAAAGGGAGGGCGGAGAGAAGACAAGGAAGGTGAATGAGGTGTTCCAATGTGAAATGCCGGAAACACAGAAACACAGACGACACACAACAAGAGGTGGCAATCTATTCATTAATTGCATTTAATCAATGAGCTCATTATCACTCATGCATTGTCCAACAGGTGTTGAAATAATGGGATTAAAAGGGGAGATCCCTTCAGAAAGACAGAAACAATAGCAAAGACAAAAAACACTTTTGGAATCTGCTTTTAGTCAACACATAAGGAAAGGGTGCACCGGTCCTGGAAATACTGCAATACCAGGTCAATGCGTGGAGTGGACAGAGCAAGCTCTATTTCCATCTCCCTGTTCTAAAAATCCATTTAATATATGGTCCCCAGATAGGGGACGTATCAGATATTAAACTGATAAGAACAGATACTACACTTGATCTTAGCCAAAAGGCCGAGAAGCGATAACCCGAACGGGCCGCGCGTTGCCCGAGCCTGCCCGATACTGCTGTTCAGCCCTTGCAGCGATTCAGCCTACTTCTAGGCAATCCCATGGGGCCCTGCAGGCTCACACACTCACAGCTACACGGGAGGTGAATAAAGGCCGGAGAGGAAGCCAGACAGGATTTGCTTCTTTTGCTTGCACCACAATGCAGTGCTGAAAGAGGAGGAATCTACATAAAAACGCCTTCCTGGCAACGCCCAAATGCCCTGCTGCCATGCAGATAAACACTGGCAGCGGCAGCAAGTGCATGCCCACAGCCACCCCTTGTTCCTTCACACCTTGTATCAGCTGTAATCCAGTCCAGTCCAGTGCTGCCTGCTGAGCAGCACTGACCAACACTGCCTGGGCCCAGGCTTTTATCTCTGAGGCCCCATTATGATGTCAGAAAGCTGGCTCTGGAATCCTGAGGGCTCCACTATGACACGTGCAAAGTTCCGTCTGAACTTTATATAAGACGGTGAGGCTCAGTCAGTCACTCAGTGTTGCCTGAGAGGGCAACACTGCAACAGCCGGCCGCCAGGCTGTCTTTTTTTTGCACAGCTAGTTGCCTCCAGGAGGCCACAAGAGGGAGACAAGGGACTGCAAAATGGAAAATAGGCATCCACCAACTTTACAGACAACTTCTCCTTGCTCCTACAACCTCCATCCTTGCACAGTTTGTTATTCTTCTAGGTAACATAGTAACAAATCCAAATTGCTGCTCTCTTTGTAGGCAAGCAAGGCTTTGTTGCAACTGCAATTCTTACTTCTTCTTGAAATGTAGGGACGACAGTACATTCCATCACATCCATCTAGTGTACACAGGTAGGTCCATTGTGGCGGGCAGGCGAGCGGGCGGGCTGCTTTATTGGCTGTTTGCTGTTCCCCTACTCCACTCCACTATTTGACTGTTGTGCTGCATCAATCAATCAATCAATCAATCAATCAATCAATCAATCAATCAATCAATCAATCAATCAGTGGCTGGCTCAGGTGCAGCTCTTTAACTTACCTAAAAGGGAGGGCGGAGAGAAGACAAGGAAGGTGAATGAGGTGTTCCAATGTGAAATGCCGGAAACACAGAAACACAGACGACACACAACAAGAGGTGGCAATCTATTCATTAATTGCATTTAATCAATGAGCTCATTATCACTCATGCATTGTCCAACAGGTGTTGAAATAATGGGATTAAAATGGGGAGATCCCTTCAGAAAGACAGAAACAATAGCAAAGACAAAAAACACTTTTGGAATCTGCTTTTAGTCAACACATAAGGAAAGGGTGCACCGGTCCTGGAAATACTGCAATACCAGGTCAATGCGTGGAGTGGACAGAGCAAGCTCTATTTCCATCTCCCTGTTCTAAAAATCCATTTAATATATGGTCCCCAGATAGGGGACGTATCAGATATTAAACTGATAAGAACAGATACTACACTTGATCTTAGCCAAAAGGCCGAGAAGCGATAACCCGAACGGGCCGCGCGTTGCCCGAGCCTGCCCGATACTGCTGTTCAGCCCTTGCAGCGATTCAGCCTACTTCTAGGCAATTCCATGGGGCCCTGCAGGCTCACACACTCACAGCTACACGGGAGGTGAATAAAGGCCGGAGAGGAAGCCAGACAGGATTTGCTTCTTTTGCTTGCACCACAATGCAGTGCTGAAAGAGGAGGAATCTACATAAAAACGCCTTCCTGGCAACGCCCAAATGCCCTGCTGCCATGCAGATAAACACTGGCAGCGGCAGCAAGTGCATGCCCACAGCCACCCCTTGTTCCTTCACACCTTGTATCAGCTGTAATCCAGTCCAGTCCAGTGCTGCCTGCTGAGCAGCACTGACCAACACTGCCTGGGCCCAGGCTTTTATCTCTGAGGCCCCATTATGATGTCAGAAAGCTGGCTCTGGAATCCTGAGGGCTCCACTATGACACGTGCAAAGTTCCGTCTGAACTTTATATAAGACGGTGAGGCTCAGTCAGTCACTCAGTGTTGCCTGAGAGGGCAACACTGCAACAGCCGGCCGCCAGGCTGTCTTTTTTTTGCACAGCTAGTTGCCTCCAGGAGGCCACAAGAGGGAGACAAGGGACTGCAAAATGGAAAATAGGCATCCACCAACTTTACAGACAACTTCTCCTTGCTCCTACAACCTCCATCCTTGCACAGTTTGTTATTCTTCTAGGTAACATAGTAACAAATCCAAATTGCTGCTCTCTTTGTAGGCAAGCAAGGCTTTGTTGCAACTGCAATTCTTACTTCTTCTTGAAATGTAGGGACGACAGTACATTCCATCACATCCATCTAGTGTACACAGGTAGGTCCATTGTGGCGTGCAGGCGAGCGGGCGGGCTGCTTTATTGGCTGTTTGCTGTTCCCCTACTCCACTCCACTATTTGACTGTTGTGCTGCATCAATCAATCAATCAATCAATCAATCAATCAATCAATCAATCAATCAATCAATCAGTGGCTGGCTCAGGTGCAGCTCTTTAACTTACCTAAAAGGGAGGGCGGAGAGAAGACAAGGAAGGTGAATGAGGTGTTCCAATGTGAAATGCCGGAAACACAGAAACACAGACGACACACAACAAGAGGTGGCAATCTATTCATTAATTGCATTTAATCAATGAGCTCATTATCACTCATGCATTGTCCAACAGGTGTTGAAATAATGGGATTAAAAGGGGAGATCCCTTCAGAAAGACAGAAACAATAGCAAAGACAAAAAACACTTTTGGAATCTGCTTTTAGTCAACACATAAGGAAAGGGTGCACCGGTCCTGGAAATACTGCAATACCAGGTCAATGCGTGGAGTGGACAGAGCAAGCTCTATTTCCATCTCCCTGTTCTAAAAATCCATTTAATATATGGTCCCCAGATAGGGGACGTATCAGATATTAAACTGATAAGAACAGATACTACACTTGATCTTAGCCAAAAGGCCGAGAAGCGATAACCCGAACGGGCCGCGCGTTGCCCGAGCCTGCCCGATACTGCTGTTCAGCCCTTGCAGCGATTCAGCCTACTTCTAGGCAATTCCATGGGGCCCTGCAGGCTCACACACTCACAGCTACACGGGAGGTGAATAAAGGCCGGAGAGGAAGCCAGACAGGATTTGCTTCTTTTGCTTGCACCACAATGCAGTGCTGAAAGAGGAGGAATCTACATAAAAACGCCTTCCTGGCAACGCCCAAATGCCCTGCTGCCATGCAGATAAACACTGGCAGCGGCAGCAAGTGCATGCCCACAGCCACCCCTTGTTCCTTCACACCTTGTATCAGCTGTAATCCAGTCCAGTCCAGTGCTGCCTGCTGAGCAGCACTGACCAACACTGCCTGGGCCCAGGCTTTTATCTCTGAGGCCCCATTATGATGTCAGAAAGCTGGCTCTGGAATCCTGAGGGCTCCACTATGACACGTGCAAAGTTCCGTCTGAACTTTATATAAGACGGTGAGGCTCAGTCAGTCACTCAGTGTTGCCT